>NW_022639793.1:142145-142294 GCF_010583005.1 Odontomachus brunneus | reverse complement strand
CATTATTGTATTTCTCTGATTATTTTATTTTTTATTTAATAATATCTTACTAATATATTAATAATATATTTAATTTATAAATATATAGCCAAAACTACATATGTGTATAAAAGTAAAAACTGAAATGATTAATCGTACTTGACGTAAAT
>NW_022639793.1:141904-142135 GCF_010583005.1 Odontomachus brunneus | reverse complement strand
CCTTATTCAAGTGGTTCCAAATGATTCTTTGTGCAATGTTTAGCTCCTGGACAATCGAAACAGTGTTTACATGACGTTGGGACTCGACGATTTCCATTATTTTATCGACATTTTCGACAATTGGTCTTCCAGAGCATGGTGCATCTTTGACATCAAAATTACTGGAACGGAATCGACGAAACCAAAATTGCGCGTGATTGGCTGTTACGGTATCAACACCATAAACACTAT
>NW_022639793.1:141660-141894 GCF_010583005.1 Odontomachus brunneus | reverse complement strand
CATTATTGTATTTCTCTGATTATTTTATTTTTTATTTAATAATATCTTACTAATATATTAATAATATATTTAATTTATAAATATATAGCCAAAACTACATATGTGTATAAAAGTAAAAACTGAAATGATTAATCGTACTTGACGTAAATCTCTTGATATCATTATTTTTGTAGAGAGTATAAAATTGTCTTGTATTTTTTCAATAGAGTATTTGCGAGAGTATAATTGGTCTGC
>NW_022639793.1:141479-141650 GCF_010583005.1 Odontomachus brunneus | reverse complement strand
CTGTAAAATATGGCGTATTTTCTCTTTGCTGGTATCCATCTTTGACGCGCACTCAAACAATACTGAGTCAAACAATCGCAAAACTGTCTGATAAGTTTTTTAGTACGAAATCTTATCTTTCTAGCGCCATCTAGCGTAAACCGATCACACTTATACAACGCGAGATACACA
>NW_022639793.1:138286-141469 GCF_010583005.1 Odontomachus brunneus | reverse complement strand
TGGGACAGTCGATTTTCACAAGCTTCTCTTGAGGCGAATTTTTCACCAGCAAAATCATTCGCCATAGACAGGAACAGGTGATAATCACTTGGTGCCAGGTCCGGACTATAAGGTGGATGCATTAGAACTTCCCAACCAAGCTCCCGGAGCTTCTGGTGAGTCACTATCAATGTGTGTGGCCTGGCGTTGTCCTGATGGAACACAATTTCTCTCCTACTGGCCAGAGCTGGCCCGCTTCTGGGCGATTGATTCCTTCAGACGGTCCAATTGTTGACAGTACAGATCCGAATTAAGAGTTTGGCCGTAGGGGAGCAGCTCATAATGGATGATTCCCTGCCAATCCCACCAAACACACAGCAAAACCTTCCTGACCGTCAATCCTGGCTTGGTCACCGTTTGCGCCGGCTCACCGCGTTTCGACCACGACCGTTTTCGCTTGACGTTGTCGTAAGTGACCCACTTTTCATCACTAGTCACCATCCTCTGCAGAAATGGGTCGATTTTGTTGCGATTCAGCAGCGATTCGCAGATGGAAATTCGGTCCATGGGGTTTTTTGCGTTAACTTGTGTGGCACCCATACATCGAGCTTCTTTTTGTATCCAGCCTTATTCAAGTGGTTCCAAATGATTCTTTGTGCAATGTTTAGCTCCTGGACAATCGAAACAGTGTTTACATGACGTTGGGACTCGACGATTTCCATTATTTTATCGACATTTTCGACAATTGGTCTTCCAGAGCATGGTGCATCTTTGACATCAAAATTACTGGAACGGAATCGACGAAACCAAAATTGCGCGTGATTGGCTGTTACGGTATCAACACCATAAACACTATTCACATTTTCAGCTGCCTGGCTTGCGTTTTCGCCTTTATCGAAGAAAAACTGTAAAATATGGCGTATTTTCTCTTTGCTGGTATCCATCTTTGACGCGCACTCAAACAATACTGAGTCAAACAATCGCAAAACTGTCTGATAAGTTTTTTAGTACGAAATCTTATCTTTCTAGCGCCATCTAGCGTAAACCGATCACACTTATACAACGCGAGATACACATTACTAAAGCCATCTATTGGAAAAATAATGGATTTTTTTTTACTACATCTTATACAAAGAAAAAGTCTCGATGTTAATACAGAACGTGAATTACAACTAATAATATCGAACTTGGATGCTCACGAAGAACATGCACAATTGTCAACGATAATATTACCAAGATTGATAATATTATCGTCGACAATTGTGTTCCACACACCTGGTTTTAAGACAAAAACCGCAGTATACTATACACGTATGAACAAGGAATTAAGAATTGATTACGAGTGTATTTGTTGACTGTAATATTAAAAAAACTATTTATGTTCCTCGTGAGCATCCAAGTTCGATATTATTAGTTGTAATTCGTGTTTTGTATTAACATCGAGACTTTTTCTTTATATGTTTTTTTATCACTGAAGAGGGTTCACGGCTGAATCGAAACGTTTAATGATTTTTAATAAAATACTTTATTTCTTAACAAAGGAAGGTTTCACCAATTTAGGTAATATAGCATTATTACGTCCGTGCTTGAACTCAGATTAGCCTTTTCCTATCCTTAAATTTATATTCTTTTGTGAGTTCGTTTCTTTCTAAATATGTAACTTCATCCGTCCACAAAATGCGATCGGGAAATGTGATATCTTGCCGATACTGTGCAAGTAACTTTGCGTGCGTTATATTAATGGTAAACGTATTAATGATATTAATGGAAATATGCTAAAAGCGCTGTATGAATATCGATATGAAAAATATCTTGACAGAAGCAGATGCGCTGTTCTGCATCTCGCAGTAAAAGTTGTTGCACACGTTGGTAGTGATATGGGTGCAAGCCATTTTGGCGGATGATGCGATCCACCGTTGCTCGCGGTATACCAAGTGCGTGTGCTACACGACGCATACTGCTTCCGGATTGTTCTCGAATATCTTAAAGACTTGCTCTTCGTCGTGGACATTACAATGTCTTAGCGCAGCACTATAATACTGGCGATTTACTATCAGACATACTGTTTTCTCCGTTTGTTCTCTGCTAGCATTTCCTTTTTCACAAATTTACAGACGCCTTTTGTAAATTCACGATACATTCGTCATATTCTCCTTTCGTAAGTATTTTATTAAAGAATTACGATGTGCGCGAAATACGCTCGTCAAAAAAATTATCACATCGGTAAATACATTCTAGAATTTAGTACAATTTTAAATGAGCATAATACCGCGAAACATTATGGTATTTAATTTTTTTTTAAAGAGTGAAGTTTGTACTTTTTTAAAGAGCATTAATCAGATTTTGAATTTATTCTCTTCTGACGGTAACAGAATAAAAATGCATGGTAACTTTCATGTGTCGTACAACATCGCGCAAGAAAGTTTTGTACCTCTCCTTTTTGTTTTTTTATTTGCAAGGAAGCATCGATATTTTACGATGG
Source organism: Odontomachus brunneus (assembly GCF_010583005.1). NCBI lineage: Eukaryota > Metazoa > Arthropoda > Insecta > Hymenoptera > Formicidae > Odontomachus > Odontomachus brunneus. The sequence goes on along the minus strand of NW_022639793.1, from coordinate 139,008 downwards.
TTATCGTAAGATTTGTGAAAAGAATTCATTCCACTCAGTAGAGTGCATCAAATTAAGCGATTTAAAAAAAAATGCATAGGTAACGTTGATATGTCGCAACTCCACGAAAAAAAAATCGAAAACAAATCCGTTTTCTTTTACATTGCAGGAAAAAGTCTATATGATAATTATCATAAAATTTACGAAAAAAGTTTATTCCACGTAAGATAGTCAAATTATGCAATTTTTTGGAGACGTAACATGTCTTTACTTTTGAAAAGACTACGGAAGAAGAGAGAATAAATTCAAAATATGTCAAATATTTCTTAAAGTACAGCTTGTATTCTTTAAAAGAAAAAAAAAGATTTCAAATACGATAATGTTTCAATTTATAGGTATAGCTTCCGGAATGGAGCCGTGTCTTGAATCAGCGATGTTCCGACGTTTCGCAAACGTTACAGTTTACATCATCAGGGCTGAGAACTCTGATACTGAGCTCCCTTGGGTAAAGGTTGTCCTTATATGCCTTATATGTGTAGATGGCGCTGGGGGTAGGGGACGTAGCTTGAATCCAGCCAATCAGCGCATTTTAATTGATCAGCTGGTGAATTAAAATGCGCCGATTGGCTGGATTCAAGCTACGTCCCCTACCCTCAGCGCCATCTACACAAGGGGTAGGGAGGCATATAAGGACAACCTTTACCCAAGGGAGCTCAGTATCAGAGTTCTCAGCCCTGATGATG
>NW_022639793.1:129574-131845 GCF_010583005.1 Odontomachus brunneus | reverse complement strand
GGGGTAGGGAGGCATATAAGGACAACCTTTACCCAAGGGAGCTCAGTATCAGAGTTCTCAGCCCTGATGATGTAAACTGCAACGCTTGCGAAACGTCGGAACATCGCTGATTCAAGACACGGCTCCATTCCGGAAGCTATACCTATAAATTGTATTAATGGCCGTAAAACCCTCAAATCTAGTACGATAATGTTTCATTGTGCTCATTTAAAATTGTGCTAAATTTCGAAATGAATTTACCTATACGATAATTTTATTGACGAATGTATTTAGCCAAAGCGTGTTACGCTTTTTGTAAAAAGACGACAAAAAAATACCCATTCTTGGCGTAACCATATAACGATAGATTATGATACATGTCTTCTATCGTAATTATATGTACACGCACCGGCGTAAATGCCGTCCGTATATCCGTGTGACTCGCACACGATGACGTGTCACTCACACACTGCTGTCTGTAGGTGAAGTAGGAGCAGCACGGTGTGACAGAGGGGGCTAGCGGTATACGATCGTCGGACGTTTGGAGAGGGAATAATGGTGGGAATCGCGGCGATCTTCCATCCTCTATCGCAGACGTAAGAGCGAGAGAGATAGCTTTATAAGACGTAGTGGACAGAAATGCCGTCCTAAAATACATGTGAGGTATACTAAGAAAACGCTTGACTCACTGTCTTGTCTATACGTGAGCAATACGCGGTGTTCCGACGACTATTTCGCTCGCTCGAACATCCATGCATTTTTCCTTGTTAGTAAGGTAATTACTGTAATAAAAAAGGAGATCTTGGAGAAGGGTTTTCAGGAGGCTTCGACAAGTACTTTTTAATAGCTGCTTTTAAAAAAATTAATTAATATTAGATTATTAGATTTATTTCAATATAGAATACTGAATCAATATATAATACTGCAACAATACAGCACTTGTATAGGTTGCCGAAGTAGAATATTTTTAATTTTATTGTTGCATAAACACGCGAGATATAATTATTTCATATTTCATGCGTTCGAGTATCGTTTCTTCGTTATAAAATTTGGTGGCCCTGAAAAGGGCCGATTTTTATTCCGAAGCAATTGAGGTCGATAGTCAATAGTCAGTCCAATATTCGGCACGGTCGATAACTTGATTGAATCGATTAGGTATCGAATCAATCAAGTTCGCGAGAAAGTCGGGTTGAAGCCAAAGTTCTTTCCAGACTTCTCTCGCATGATCGACTAACGCTGCTACCGTCTTTTCCCTTCTTGGTTCCCAGCGTTGAACCATTTATACCCAAACATTTTCGATCAAATTTAGATCTGACGAACGAGCAGGCCACTTGATTAAGTGGATCTCGGAATGATTCCGAAACCATGCTTGTGTTTCGCATGATATATGGACAGCGGAATTATCCTGCACGAATCGGATAATACTTCTTCCACGGGATATATTGTTTGCACTGATGGAAGAAGAACTTCTTCCGTTATGCGAATGTATTCCGTGGAGTTCATCCTTGTAGGGATGTCGACCAATTCACTGATAGCGTTACCGGAAATCCAGCCCCACATTGCACACGAAATCCTCCCACTTCTGTAAGTAGGCACGACATGATTCAGATGCAACCTTTGATCACTTAATCGCCAAACGTGAAGTTGACGGTCGGCACACGATACGAAGACCTTTTCATCGGTCCAGATCGTGACTTCCCACTCTTCACGGCTCGTCGCCAGATTTTCCAAAGAAAACGCGACACGTTGCTCCCGATGTTCAGGAGTCAACGGAATTTTATGGGCTGGACGATATCCAGCTTCGTTTAGTCGTCATCTTGCGGTTCTGTCCGATACCTGTATGTCCGCAGCATGGAGAACTTCTGCAACAGTGCCAAAAGGTCGTTGCTGTACAGAAGCAATGATGCCCTCGTCTTGTTGCTGTGTTGTCCGTCGTGGTCGGCGATTTCCCTTGCGATGATCATGCAATGCATGATCACCATCTGCTGTATCCATCGGCGAACTGTCTAGAGCAGGGAATATCTGCTATTGATCTCCCAGACTGCCACTGTCCAACTATGCGACCTCTCACTTCGGGACACAAATTTCTATACATGACTTTATGCGCACCTACAGAAAGTCAGGAAAGAAAATGAATCGCCTTTCGCGAGTTGCATTTATATGATTCAGAGAAAAGCGTCTACTCAGTTTCCACAAATGAGCGTTTGTTTACCTTTATGTATTGCATCGCATTGGTTGCATGTTACATTGAATATATATATATATATATATATATATATATATATATATATA
>NW_022639793.1:129276-129557 GCF_010583005.1 Odontomachus brunneus | reverse complement strand
GTGAGAGGCAAGGGGACTCACGGGAATCAAGCACCCCAAAGGAAACAGTACTTACTACGTCCACGTCGTTGTTTCTGAGTAACGCCAAAAGTAAGAAGAATATCTCACTCCAACAAGCGTGCAAGAAAGCGATTTTCACCTTGTGTGGTGGATTTCACACAAGCGATGAAAATCGCGAAGACGTGTCTTTATTCACGTTAATTTCTTGCTTTTTCAAATCCAACGTCAGAAATAGGAATTCCTATTTCAAATAATTACCTCGACCTTCAAATGACCTTCAC
>NW_022639793.1:129190-129266 GCF_010583005.1 Odontomachus brunneus | reverse complement strand
TATACAGGGTGACCCATTTTAATCTATAATTCCGAATATCTCCTAAACTAACCGTTCTACGGAAAAATAGTTGCGA
>NW_022639793.1:128838-129180 GCF_010583005.1 Odontomachus brunneus | reverse complement strand
GGAATCAAGCACCCCAAAGGAAACAGTACTTACTACGTCCACGTCGTTGTTTCTGAGTAACGCCAAAAGTAAGAAGAATATCTCACTCCAACAAGCGTGCAAGAAAGCGATTTTCACCTTGTGTGGTGGATTTCACACAAGCGATGAAAATCGCGAAGACGTGTCTTTATTCACGTTAATTTCTTGCTTTTTCAAATCCAACGTCAGAAATAGGAATTCCTATTTCAAATAATTACCTCGACCTTCAAATGACCTTCACAGTTAACTTAAATGTCAAGAAGGTCATAGCGTATCACACTTACTTTTTAAAGTTCATCCAACGCTTGTCAATCCTAAAAAAAT
>NW_022639793.1:117047-128828 GCF_010583005.1 Odontomachus brunneus | reverse complement strand
TTGAACACCCTGTATATATATACAGGGTGACCCATTTTAATCTATAATTCCGAATATCTCCTAAACTAACCGTTCTACGGAAAAATAGTTGCGACAAAAATGTTCAGGACAGAAGGGTTCACAAACCTGTGCTAATGACCTTGACCTTGAGATGACCTCTCAAGGTTATTTGAAGGTCAAGGTCTTTTTTTTCAATGGGAACCCCTATTTTTGACCCCGGATTTGAAAAGAACAGGAAATTTTACGTTCAAAATATTTTGAAAATTTTTTATATGATCTTCAAAGGTCAAATAAAGGTCAAATGTCTAAAAATGGCTGTAGAGCTGTTTTTCTGAGTGATTATGGTTTTTTAGGATTGACAAGCGTTGGTGGAACTTTAAAAAGTAAGTGTGATATGCTATGACCTTCTTGATCTTTAAGTTAACTATGAAGGTCATTTGAAGGTCGAGGTGATTATTTGAAATAGGAATTCCTATTTTTGACGTTGGATTTGAAAAAGCAGGAAATTAACGTGAGTAAAGACACGTCTTCGCGATTTTCATCGCTCGTGTGAAATCCACCACACAAGGTGAAAATCGCTTTCTTGCACGCTCATTGGAGTGAGATATTCTTCTTACTTTTGGCGTTACCCAGAAACAACGACGTGGACGTAAGTACTGTTTCCTTTGGGGTGCTTGATTCCCGTGAGTCCCCTTGCCTCTCACTATTACCTTGGTTATGCTACTAATCAACCATGAAGTAACTGTTCGAAGTTGCCTCCGTTGGCTTGAAGACATAAATGTAAGCGTCTTCAAGCCAACGGAGGCAACTTCGAACAGTTACTTCGTGGTTAATTAGTAGCATAACCAAGGTAATATTGAGAGGTAAAGGAACTCACGGGAATCAAGCATCCCAAACGTGAGAGGCAAGGGGACTCACGGGAATCAAGCACCCCAAACGTGAGAGGCAAGGGGACTCACGGGAATCAAGCACCCCAAAGGAAACAGTACTTACTACGTCCACGTCGTTGTTTCTGAGTAACGCCAAAAGTAAGAAGAATATCTCACTCCAACAAGCGTGCAAGAAAGCGATTTTCACCTTGTGTGGTGGATTTCACACAAGCGATGAAAATCGCGAAGACGTGTCTTTATTCACGTTAATTTCTTGCTTTTTCAAATCCAACGTCAGAAATAGGAATTCCTATTTCAAATAATTACCTCGACCTTCAAATGACCTTCACAGTTAACTTAAATGTCAAGAAGGTCATAGCGTATCACACTTACTTTTTAAAGTTCATCCAACGCTTGTCAATCCTAAAAAAATCATAATCACTCAGAAAAACAACTCTACAGCCATTTTTAGACATTTGACCTTTATTTGACCTTTAAAGATCATATAAAAAATTTTCAAAATATCATATTGAACGTAAAATTTCCTGTTCTTTCCAAATCCGGGGTCAAAAATAGGGGTTCCCATTGAAAAAAAGACCTTGACCTTCAAATAACCTTGAAAGGTCATCTCAAGCTCAAGGTCATTAGCACAGGTTTGTGAATCTATCAGGACCTTCTGTCCTGAACATTTTTTGTCACAACTATTTTCCCGTAGAACGGGTAGTTTAGGAGATATTCGGAATTATAGATTAAAATGGGTCACCCTGTATATGTATATATATATATATATATATATATATATATATATATATATATATATATATATATATATATATATATATATATATATATATATATATATATATATATATATATATATATATATATATATATATATATATATATATATATATATATATATATATATATATATATATATATATATATATATATATATATATATATATATATATATATATATATATATATATATATTGACGCGCGAGTTTGCTTGTGCGTGCACACGTTTCTTAAAACATGAAAAAACGGACGAAAAAAAAGTTGTTTTTTTCGTTCGTTGTTTTTCAAGTGGACACGTGCGGCGATATATATTTTCAACGTAACATGCGACCAATGTGATGCAATATACTCGTATAAACATGCTTTCCGCCCGCGAACAACAAACGAAAAAAAGCGGACGATGAAAATAGAAACGGGCCGCATTTCTGTATCCATAGTAATAAGGAACAATAATTATTTAAAACAGACGCAAAAATCGGCCCTTTTTAGGGCCACTAAATTTTATAACGATGGAACTTGAACGCATAAAATATGAAATAATTATATCTCGCATGTTTATACAACAATAAAATTAAAAATATTCTACTCCGACACCTATACAAGCGCTGTATTGTTGCAGTATTCTATAGTATATTGATTCAATATTCTATATTGAAATAAATCTAATATTTTTTTTTTTCAAGAGCAGCTATTAAGAAACATTTGTCAAAGCCTCCTGAAAACCCTTCCCTTCCCCAAGATCTTCTTTTATATTACAGTAATTTCCTTGCTAACAAGAAAAAATGCATGAACGTTCGAGCGAGCGAAACAGTCGTCGGGACACCGCGTATTGCTTACGTATAGACAAGACAGTGTAAGTCAAGCGTTTTCTTAGTGTGTGTCACACGTATTTTAGGACATTTCTGTCCACGACATCTTATAATGCTATCTCTCTCGCTCTTACGTCTGCGATAGAGGATGGAAGATCGCCGCACTCCCACCACTATTCTCTCTCCAAGCGTCCGACGATCGCATGCCGCTAGCCGCCTCCGCCACTCCGTGGCTCGTCCACAAGCAGCAGTGTGTGAGTGACGCGTCATCGCGTGCGAGTCATACGGATATACGGACGGCATTAACGCCGGTGCGTGTACAAGTCAAATATCGTTCGTACACAATCGAGAACGATAGGTTTCCTTTACAGGGTTGGGAACGTTATTTTTTTAAAAGTAATGCGTTACCGTTACCGTTACTTGCGGTAAAAAGTAACTCGTTACCGTTACTCGTTACTGATTCTAAAAAGTAACGCGTTACCATTATTTGAAAAGTAATAATAAAAAAATCGTTACTTTCCGTTACTTTTCTAAAAAAAAAAAGTTAAAATCGACATATAAAACGAATAGTAGAAGAGACAGTACATAAATTATACATATGTAAAGACAAAATATAAGATATTTAAGCGGGAAGCACCCCATTATTGCATAACGACATAAAGCCCATTCTACATTAGTCGCAAGTCGCAAGGTCGCAAAGAAATTGACTAATCATAGTCGATTTTTCTTCTTGCGATCGAAGAATAATCAATTATGATTGGTACAATTTCCTTGCGATCTTGCGATTGCGACTAATGTAGAATGGGCTTTAGGGGCGCCGCACACAAATTGACATAACAGTAACGTAAGACGTACCGTAAAAATGGACCAATTATAATCGAGTATTCACAAAAATGGCGATCTTACGGTTCGACGATACTCAAAGTGATTGGTCAGTTCTTACTGTACGTCTTACGTTACGTCAATTTACTGTTATGTCAATTCGGGGGCCCTTAAGTGTGGTCTACAATGAGAACTTAAGCCATAAAATTTAAGTTTTAAATCCTAAGCCGTAAGAAGTTGACCAATTATAAGAAAAACCACAGTCAATTATAAGAAAAATAATTTCTTACGGCTTAGAAATTAAAGTTTAAATTTTATGGCTTAAGTTCTCATTGTAGATCACGCTTTAGAGGCTTTCTACAATAAGCAATAAATTTTAAGTCGCAATAAAATTGACCAATTACAGTGGATTATTCTTCTAATAATCGACTATGATCAATTTATGGTCAATTTTATTATGACTTAAGATTTATTGCTTATTGTAGAATGGGCTTTACGGAAAGCAGCACATTAATTGTTTATCATGTGCAAACTTTCATCACGTGGCAAGCGTTGCCGCGTTCTGTGTACAGAAGCCATCATAGTAAAAAATAACGATATAAGTAACGATGAATTTCGTTACTCGTTACTAAAGAAAATGTAACGCCGTTACTTTTTCGTTACTGATACAAAAAAGTAACGGCGTTACCAAATCGTTACCAAAAAAAAGTAACTAAATAGTAACGTCGTTACAAGTAACGCGTTACTTCCCAACCCTGTTCATTTATATGATAAAGAACTTTGAGTTTCTCGCACCATTAATTATGATAGATTTCCAATACTTTTTTCATGATAAATTCCAACAAAACGATAAGACAAGTCTCTAAAAATCCTATCTATAATGATTTAATACTCTCCTAACAGAGCACGATAGAAAACGATTTCATTTCTTATGGATTTGATACATGCAAAGAATACGATAAAGAAATAATTACGATAGAGAAACAATTACGATAGAGAATAGTTAGATTCTTTGCAAATTTTTTCAGTTTCTATCGCTTTCTTTCTTTCTATTTTATCACAGGAACACATTACGGTTTTAATGTAAGCTGTCTTATAAAATAATCTTCTAAATGTAATCGCGCGCTGTCATTTTTCTACCACCACGTCGAGAAAACGAAAGGTAATTATCTTTGGGCATACGATTTTGTGTTACACGCTGCTCGATGTGTCACCTCTACATACATGTATGCAGCCGAAGCGGCGACACGCTTCGTTTCGACGTCGATTCGGCACACGGATATATCATGCACATGTGTCAGTGTATCACGCCTCGCTATGTTTCGTAGCTATAAGCGGAGGGACGCGGCAATACGCGATTCGCGAGTGTCACGGTCGCACGTCGGCCAAAGGCATCTTTCTTTCCGCTGCCGCTTTCTGTACACTGATTTGTTGAGATAAAATAATTAATTTCTCAAAAACTATTGCGAATATCGCAAAACAGCACAGGACTTTCTTACTCACTTTAATCCGTTCTACATTCTCACCAAGGGTCGTCATGGAGATGTGAGACACCCTGTAATATATTTTAAGCAATATATTGATTTTTTATAATGAGAGAAATGGATTAATGGAAAAAAGAAAAGTAGAAATATAAAAATAAGTTCTATTATATTTTGCAGATGTTTTAATGCATCTATGTGCAAACATTGTGTTATCAATTACTTGATGTATAAAAAGATCAAGGTTAGATCAGCAAACAGTAAATATTTCATGAGATTTTATATTTTATGTTAAAAAGTACTGGAATGTACAATATTTTATGAAGTATTTACAATATTCTTATTTACTATTTACAATGATTTTATCTCAGTATTTTTCAGTATTCTCAGTACTATTTAGACATAGGATGACGAGTGTAATTGATTTATAAAAAATAATGCATTTAAAAAACTCAAAACAAAAATTCAAGACAATGATATGACCTTGACGCGATCTTAGTGAAACAACTCAAAATCAAAGTAAAGTCATAATTTATATTCGTCATAATATATTCGTCTGTAAATCAAATAACTTCTACTTGAAATATTTTTGTTCAGAAAATGCTTAGTTTCTGAGAAAATCCAATATATCACTTAAAATGAATCACTCTGTATATTACATCTAATAAATGAATATTTTATATTTTGTAGTCTGCAGATTCTATGATGCTCGGTAGTTTGCAGAAAGGATCATTAGATATAATGGGTGCTGTAGTAGAATTAACGGTTTGTCAAGAAAGACCAGGTTTGGAATGGATTTTAAGAATACAAAATCCAAGTATGTGTTCAATATTTGAAGTTGCAACACCTTCAAAAGATACTGCATTGGAATGGATGTCCAGTATCAAAGAGACTGCGCAAAATGCAAGTGTTAGGGTAAATATTTTGCATAAAATTATGATATTATATAGAATAAATGTGTGATATGCATCATGAACATTTTCTGCAGGAAAGTCAGCACAAAGAAATGGAAAGAGCATGGAGAATAGCCAAGGAAATGTCTAATCTTATAGTCTATTGTAGATCAGTTGCATTTAACATAGAAAGGATAAGGACTAAGGGATTTACATTTAACGAGATGAGTAGTTTTCCTGAAACAAAGGCTGAAAAATTAATGTGTCAACAAGAAAACAAATTTTTCATAAAATATCATCAGGTATGTATACAAATAAATAATATATAAGTTTAATATAAGAATATATGTATATGATTAATAAAATTATTCTTTATAGATTCAATTCAGCAGAGTTTATCCAAAGGGACAGCGTATTGATTCATCTAATTATAATCCTGTACCAATATGGAATTCTGGTTCTCAAATGGTAGCTTTGAATTATCAAACTGGAGATAAATGGATGCAATTAAATCAGGCTAAATTTAAAGAAAATGGCAATTGCGGTTATTTATTGAAACCAGAATTTATGTTTAAACATGACTTTAATCCGTATGATAAAAGTTCATTATACGAAGTTAATTCATTTAAAATTAATTTGAAAATTATTGGAGCTAGACATTTAATGAGATCAGGAAGAGGTATTGCCAATCCATTTATTGAAGTAGAAATTATAGGTTCAGATTTTGACTCGGGAATAAAATTGACAACAAAAACTATATGTAAGTGCTTCTATTTAAAATTTAAATTTTATCAAGTATTATTAAAATTTAAATCAATTTTATCAAGTATTATCATCAAATATTATAATTCTTACAGCGGACAATGGATTTAATCCAATATGGAATGAAACATGCGAATTTGAGATATTTAATCCATATTTTGCCCTTATAAGATTTTTAGTCCAAGATGAAGATATGTTTGGTGACAGTAACTTTATAGGACAAGCTACCTATCCAGTAAGTACTTAATTATTGTGCCTATCGAAAAACATTTCTGCGTACTTATGTGTATGTATATGCACATAAGTGTAAATAGTTTTAAATAAAAAACATTGGTAAAAATGTTTAGAATAGAACACTACTCTCCAATAATTTTGATGATGATATATATTATCAAGGGCATCCTCCTGAGTAACAATCAAGTTTTAGCCGTCGCTTATTATCTATTAAAAAATTACTAACAAAAGAAGTTTCATGAATAGAACGTAATTTTGCGGCACAGTGTACATTTAATAAATTTAAAAAGTACATTTTTACGTACAATATAGCAAACAATACACGTATATGCACGGGGGAGGGGTTCCGCCTCTCTCGCCACACTCCCTCTCCAAAAAAATAATCCTTTCTTTTTGGTGACGCATGAGAAATGCATTACGCATATCCGTAGCTCTCGAGGGAGAACCCGGGATCGCTTTATACATACTATCAGTGCTCCACTGTGCGTCGAGATCTTGTTATTGGAGGCTCCATCCCTGGGAGGACTTTTGTTTGTTCCCCTTTTGCCGATTTTGTTCACGGTGGGGCCACGCCACTGTGCCGCCTTTCTCCCGGGCTGTGTTAGCAAGAGGTGGAGGGCCTATTACTGTAGGCAGATACTCGCACCTCTTGACTCTCCTCCTTCCTTTCGCTCGATGAGTGGGGTCGGCGAGAGGATCTTTTTTCCGACCCCGCTCTACGGCCTCCTTTTGCTACATTAATGTACATACATGTTTTGCAAAAGGAGGCCATCGCGTTCCACGTATCCTCGTTGCCGACCATGTTTTTCACGAGAAGTCCTCCCCTATTTCTTCTCAGAGGACACGGCGCTGTTCCGCCCACTTCTGGACAATCCTCCAGAATGTGCTGCTTCATGTCCTTCGCGTGGCCGCACTCATGACATCTCATCGTCGCTTTCCGGGCCGTTATTCTGCACAGGTACTTTCCAAAGGAACCGTGTCCGGAGAACATTTACACGATCCAGAAGGAGAGTCCGTCTCGCCGCTGCTTGACTCACTCTCTCAGTACGGATCAAACGGCCCCGATAGTTCTGAGGTCGGCCTTTATATGGGCCAACCTCTCCTTCCACTTTGCGTAGAGAAGCTGTCGAGACTGGTGCCTCTTCCCCTCGACCGTCTTCTGCATGATGGGGCCGCTGAGACCGCGTCCCCGGAGCTCCACGCGCCGCTGATACACCGACGCGTAGACTACGACGACAAGGTCCCATGGTAGTGACCCCGCTAACACGCACGCCGCCTGGAGGGTGATGGTGCGGTACTCCCGTAAAAAAAAAAAAACTAATCCTAACCTAACCGATCTATTAAAATATAGTAAACCATATTCGTATATTATGTACAAAAAATATTGCAAACTGTACTGCATTTTTATTTTTACATTGTTTTCTACCGAATATGGAAAAACGCAAAGGTTGGGTTGCGTATATAGGATGTCTGACTCGTATCGTACCAGAACTAATATATAGCTAGAATAAGTCGTGACGAGTAATGGAATCGGTGTCTTTTTTTAAACAACCATGTAAAATTTCGAGTTACTAAATAAAATAGATGAACTAATCAGAACGTGTGGCGCGGCAGGCGGTCCTCGCTGATGTATTCCATCCTTAAATTCCTGTGTAAATTGTCATTTCTGATATACCATCTACAATATTCCGCAGAACTTTATTTTGGAATCTTTGGATACCGTCCATATTCGTCTTCTTAGCGCAACCCCCAAAGTTGGATACTGTACGTTCATACAGGCTTCAAAACTTGTCGATACAATAGCAGTTTATTGCGAATGCTCAGCTCAGAATTCCTTCCCAACAATGAGTACATGTTTCTATATTTGATGTTCAATTCTTTTATTTTTTTCTTAACATACTCTTTCCATTTAAGTTCTACATCAAGCGTCACGTCAAGATATTTGACAGTATTCGTATAAGGTATTTTCTGCGAGTTAATTTCAATCGGTATCCTGTTGACTTTGTGATTTGTAAAATTTATATGAGCCGATTTCGTCTCATTTAGTTTAATTCGTCATCTTTTTGTCCAATTACTATATTAGCAGCTCTTTGTAATTTGCTGGTTAATTCCTTTATGCAATCTCCAGTCACTAGGATCGCTATATCGTCAGCGAATTTTGTGACTTCTTTCAGGTTCGATATATCGTTTGTATATAGCAGAAATAAAACTGGTCCTAATACGCCACCTTGCGATACCCTTGCTGATATTTTCTTTAACTCAGAATATTCTTCTTCGCACTTGACACGAAAGTATCTATCTGCAATATGGATTTTAAGACCGTAGTATTACTTTAGAAGGTTTCGTTGTAGTTTGCACTCCAAACCTCGGTTCCAACTAGCAAAATAATATTGAAAAAACATTTTTTAAAATATTTAAAAAACATTTACAAAATATTTTTAAAAACGTTAAAAACAATGAGTTAAGTTTACTTTTTTTAATAAAAAAATGTTTTTTTTAATGTTTTGGACAAAACATCTTTAAAATATTTAATAAACGTTTTTTAAATATTTATTAAACGTTTACGTGAACATTTATAAATATTATAAAAATATTTATAAAAATATAAATATTTTTCTCTTTTCTTGAACTTTTTTTAAATTGTAACAGCCGAACTTCGCAGGTCGGTTGCTGTGTGTGCCGATGGATTAAGTGTTCGCCGGAGTCCGGGTTCGTTAAATAGCTGACACAAGACGCGTGTTGTAATAAATAAAAATAACAAAAACGTTTATTATTCCTTTGTACAGAGTAGTCGCGTTCGAGTGCGGAGATATCCTGGGAGACGGCGCCAGTTACCGGGTTGCGGTTTCAGTGTGCCGCGATAGTTAAGACGATAGACGGAGCGTATAGCGCGAAGGTTAGTCTCGCCTCGATTCAGCAGGCGGTCGTGTGTCGCGGTTCAGCGGTCGTGATTCGTGCGCGGCTCGCGTGGTTGGTCGCGGGGTCGCGCGGTGTCGGCGGTATCGAGTCCGTGTCACAGCACGGCACGCTGTTTTCGTGTTCGCGGTGGAGACGCGCTCGCTTGCACGCCTGCTTCGCAGGTGGCGAGATCGGGAGCGAGTGGCCAAAGTACCGACGTATTCACTCTCGGTCTCGCTCGTCAAGAGGCTAGGAACAAGGATCGAGAACAAAGCTCGACAGAGCGCAGCTAACGTACTGGCTTCGGTCCTTGCTCGTGAGGATGTGACACTAGGTAGATTCAAGTGACAGAAACGAGTCGGTCTTGCTCTCCGCTGTATAGTATCGAGTTCGGTTGATGGTCCAGATCGGTCTGGTCTCGATTAATTCGGAGCCGCGGATTATATATTCGACGCCGCTTTGCCTTAGCTCGCTGTACACGTGTTCGCGCGCTCTCGATAAATTATTTCGCGTAATCGATGTCGCGCGGTCGTATGTCGTGCGCCTGTTTTGTTTACGCGGACTTGCGTTTATGCTAGGCCTTGCGGCGTTTAAGGTGGCGTAACGCGCCGGTGCACGGCCCGACTGGTGGTCGGTCGGACCGGTATTAGTGACGATGTAGGTGTGCATCGTCACAAAATTTTCCACTTTATTGTTTTACATACTACATAATTCAATTTAAATTGTAATTTAAAATTTGCTTACCATGCTGGGATTCGAACCTGAGACCTCTGCTTCTTGAGTCGTTCACCTTACCCACTGCGCCACTGTCACTTTCACCGAGAGACAGTTTTATATTGCATACATATATTTATGTACGTTATACATGAAATTATACATGACATTATACAAATAATATAGTATATTCCTGTATAAAAACAATTATTAAAAAGAAAAGAACAGATCTTTTTAAAAAGTATGTTTGAAAAGTACATAAAAAGTATAATTAAAAAATATTTACTTGTTTTAAAAGTAAGTAAAATACAAAAAAATTACTTTATAAATTTAAATAAATTGTTTTCTGATAATAAAAACTTTAATTTGAAACACGAGAAAGATTTTAATATCAGAAAATAATTTATTTAGATTTATAAAATGATTTACTTATATTTCATTACTTTTAAATTTATTTATATTTCATTTACTCTTAAAACAAGCAAATATTTATTTAAACGCAGTTTTTACATTTAAAAAAACTAATTTTCTTCTTGTAAAGAAATTATTTGCTTATTCTTTTATATAGATATTTTAAAAAAGTCAAAGAAATCTTTTTTATCTAGAAATTCATAAATTTATAGCATCTTATAAATAAAAAATATTAATTTATATTATATTTATTACATATTTCCTAAAATGTAACAAATATTTTTTTTAAGTTAAGAAATTATATTTAACAAAATATATTTCTTTAATTTAAAGCACTTTCAGAGTATATCTTACCAATTTAAATTCCGATTTTCTTATTCTTTCATTAATTTAATAGTTATAAATAATTATGTTTACTTTTTTCATATATAATATTCATATATAATTACAAAATATTACTACAAATGCTTATTTTTTGTTTATTATAAATATTATACAAAATATTTAGTCTATATTTTAATAATATTTTAAATAAAGATTTTGATATTTTTTTCTTTTATGTGTACCTAAAATATTTATAAAATTTATATTATGTTTAAAAAATAATTCGACATTAATCTTTATGAATCTTTATCATAAATATTGTGTGCTATCTAGCATACGTATAGTGTTCTATTGAAAGAATCTGAAAAACGTCGTTTAGATGTTATATAGACGTATAAAAGACGATTTTTAATCTGAATGATGCTTTTTGGACGTTTTCTCAACGTTTTTCTGATTCTTTGACTAACTGGGATACGTATATTGTATGCATACCAGGTATGTAAATATGAAACCGAAATTTTTGTATAGAAAATACACGTTTATTGTATGAAAATGATAAAAAATATTTTATTCGAAGTATTACCCATCGCTAGCTATACATTTTTCTCACTTGTCTGACAATTTGTGGATGCACGCCAAAAAAACTGTTGCTCTTTTGAGGTAAACCAGTCATCGAGTCATTTTCGTACATTTTCGTAAGAAGTGAAGCGCTGCTTAGCAAGTGCGTATCCCATCGATGTAAATAAATAGTAATCGGACGGAA
>NW_022639793.1:108380-117037 GCF_010583005.1 Odontomachus brunneus | reverse complement strand
TATTGTTTTACATACTACATAATTCAATTTAAATTGTAATTTAAAATTTGCTTACCATGCTGGGATTCGAACCTGAGACCTCTGCTTCTTGAGTCGTTCACCTTACCCACTGCGCCACTGTCACTTTCACCGAGAGACAGTTTTATATTGCATACATATATTTATGTACGTTATACATGAAATTATACATGACATTATACAAATAATATAGTATATTCCTGTATAAAAACAATTATTAAAAAGAAAAGAACAGATCTTTTTAAAAAGTATGTTTGAAAAGTACATAAAAAGTATAATTAAAAAATATTTACTTGTTTTAAAAGTAAGTAAAATACAAAAAAATTACTTTATAAATTTAAATAAATTGTTTTCTGATAATAAAAACTTTAATTTGAAACACGAGAAAGATTTTAATATCAGAAAATAATTTATTTAGATTTATAAAATGATTTACTTATATTTCATTACTTTTAAATTTATTTATATTTCATTTACTCTTAAAACAAGCAAATATTTATTTAAACGCAGTTTTTACATTTAAAAAAACTAATTTTCTTCTTGTAAAGAAATTATTTGCTTATTCTTTTATATAGATATTTTAAAAAAGTCAAAGAAATCTTTTTTATCTAGAAATTCATAAATTTATAGCATCTTATAAATAAAAAATATTAATTTATATTATATTTATTACATATTTCCTAAAATGTAACAAATATTTTTTTTAAGTTAAGAAATTATATTTAACAAAATATATTTCTTTAATTTAAAGCACTTTCAGAGTATATCTTACCAATTTAAATTCCGATTTTCTTATTCTTTCATTAATTTAATAGTTATAAATAATTATGTTTACTTTTTTCATATATAATATTCATATATAATTACAAAATATTACTACAAATGCTTATTTTTTGTTTATTATAAATATTATACAAAATATTTAGTCTATATTTTAATAATATTTTAAATAAAGATTTTGATATTTTTTTCTTTTATGTGTACCTAAAATATTTATAAAATTTATATTATGTTTAAAAAATAATTCGACATTAATCTTTATGAATCTTTATCATAAATATTGTGTGCTATCTAGCATACGTATAGTGTTCTATTGAAAGAATCTGAAAAACGTCGTTTAGATGTTATATAGACGTATAAAAGACGATTTTTAATCTGAATGATGCTTTTTGGACGTTTTCTCAACGTTTTTCTGATTCTTTGACTAACTGGGATACGTATATTGTATGCATACCAGGTATGTAAATATGAAACCGAAATTTTTGTATAGAAAATACACGTTTATTGTATGAAAATGATAAAAAATATTTTATTCGAAGTATTACCCATCGCTAGCTATACATTTTTCTCACTTGTCTGACAATTTGTGGATGCACGCCAAAAAAACTGTTGCTCTTTTGAGGTAAACCAGTCATCGAGTCATTTTCGTACATTTTCGTAAGAAGTGAAGCGCTGCTTAGCAAGTGCGTATCCCATCGATGTAAATAAATAGTAATCGGACGGAACCAAGTCTGGTGAGTAAGCCGCAGGCGAAAGTATTTCCCAACTAAACGCCTCAATCGTTTCCTTGACCAGTTTTGCTGTGTGTGATGTTGCATTATCATGAAGCAAAATCACTTTGTGTTGCCTTTTTTTATATTCTGGTCGTTTTTCACGCAAAGCTTGATTCAAATCGATCATTTGTTGTCGGTAGCGTTCAGAATTAACGGTTTGGCCAGGTTTTAGCAGCTCATAATAGATCACACCCTTCTGATTCCACCAAACACAGAGCATTGTCTTCCGTTCATAGCGATTTGCAGTCGATGTCGATGGTTCGCCTGGAGTTACCTATGATCTTTTACGCTTAGGATTCTCAAAATATATCCACTTTTCATCGCTAGTCACAATTCGATGGAGAAATGACTTTCTTTTGTACCTGGCGAGCAGCATTTTGCAAGTGGTTTTTCGGTTTTCCTGCTGTCTTTCATTCAGTTCATGTGGAACTCATTTTCCCATTTTCTGGATCTTTCCCATGGCTTTTAAACGTATGGAGACGGCTTCTCGTGTCACATTTAATTGATCCGCGAGTTGTTGTTGCGTTTGAGTGTCATCCTCATCCAACAATGCTTGCAATTTGCTGTCTTCAAACTTTTTTGGTGGTCTTCCACGTTCTTCGTTTCTCACGTCAAAATCGCCACTTTTGAATTTTTTAAACCACTCAAAGCACTGTGATTTACCAAGAGTATACTCACCGTAAGCTTTGACAAGCATTCGATGCGATTCTGCAGCAGTTTTCTTCAAATGGTAACAGAAAATCAATGCTGTCCGCAAATTGTAGTTTCCAGGCACAAAATTCGACATGTTCAACGCTATTACAAACTATGCTATTGTATGAAACTTGTATTGTTGTGAGTTGAAAATTTTTGTCAGAGATGTCAACAAGGAAATGACGCCAATGACGCGGTTTGACGGTAACTACATTGACAGCTAAGGCCATCTATGGGCAAATTCCGGTTTCATATTCACAGACCGAGTATACGTGAAACGGAATACCACGTAGATTGTCGTTTCGTGGGAAAAGGTTCTACAATACGTCGTTTGTCGAAGTCGAATATCGGAACGTAATCGATGGTCCAATGAGAAGAACTCGTTTATGAAAAATAAGCTCTTTCATTGGACCATCAATTGCATTTCGACGTTCGACTCTGACAAACGATATATTGTAGAACCTAAATGCGACCTAAATGCGCCCCAACGCTGCACGAAACCGACAAGTCGGAAGACGGCTAACTACGAGGACTGTATGATAAGTACTCTTAGGGAAGGAAACGCATTTAAAAAAAGCTTTTTTACTTATTTTTCAACATAATCTTCTTTTAGCTCGACACACTTAATTCAACGATATTCCAACGTTTTTATACCATCCAAAAAATATGATTTGTCGAACTTCGCAAAATAGTCCTCTGTTTCGGCGATGACTTCCTCGTTTGACGTGAACAGCTTTCCGCCAAGCCATTTTTTCATGTTTGGAAATAAATAGAAATCGCAGAGGGCCAAATCTGGAGAATAGGGTGGATGAAACAACAATTCGTAGCGTAATTCGACCAGTTTTGCTGTGGCGATTGCGGATGAATGAGCTGGTGCATTGTTATAATGAAAGAGCACTTTTTTCTTCGCCAAATGGGGCCGTTTTCTCTTCAATTCAGCATCGAATTGGCCCAATAAATTAACATAGTACTGCCCCGTGATTGTCCTTCCCTTCTCCAAATAGTTGGTGAAAATGATGTCTCGCGAGTCCCAAAAAACGGTGGCTATGATCTTTCCGGCTGATGGAACCGTTTTTGTCTTCTTTGGAGTAGGTTTGCGGGTGAAGTCCACTGTTTTGACTGTTCTTTTTGGCGTGTAGTAATGGACTCATGTTTCGTCAACAGTGACGAAAGCCGCAGAAACTCTTTCGGATTGCGCTTAAACATGTCCAAACAGTGTTCCGAAGTTGTCATGCGATTCCGTTTTTATTCCACTGTGAGCAAACGCAGCACCCATCTCGTCGATGGCTTTCTCATGCCCAATTTTTCGTGTAGGATATTTTGTACGCGTTTGAGATATATACAATGTCAGCAATCTCTATGATCTTCATCCGGCGATCTGCTAACACGATATTATGGATTTTGTTGACCATATCCTCCGTAGTCACCTCAATCGGACGACCTGGGATTCTTCATCAAAAACGGATGTTCGGTCACGCTTGAATTCATTGAACCAATATCTGATAGTAGTCATCGAAAGTGCATGGTACTTATAAATGGCATGCAACTTCACTTTGATTTTCTCACACGTCTTCCCATCCAACAAAAGGAATCGAATCACTGACCGATATTGCTCTTTTTCCATAGTTGCAAACAAACACAAACTTGTCCACTTTCAACAGTTATCAAAACAAAACTACTCGATAAATCTGTCTGAAATTTTGACTGGCGTCGTTCGGAAGATGGCATTAAACGACAGTATATGGACTTTGAGTCTGTGACGCCATCAGTCGTTAAACACGAGTATTTAACATACAGCCCTCGTACATGGTTAGCCAATCAATCAAACAACCTATCAAAAGATATGAGGAAAGTTGTCTGATTAAGATCTTTGCAACAAATACCCAGTGAGAAATGATTACATCGAAATGATATCGAATCGATATCAAAGTCGTTACATCGATATCAATTCGATGTCGTTTCGACGTCGAACAAAGAACCCAGAAAGCAGACTCACTTCTAAATCTGATCAGTTCATGACCAAAAGTGACCGAGGAATGAACAAAAATGTCGTGAAAGTATCGTTAAAATGACGGTCTAATGTCTAATGTCACAAACCGATAACGACACTTTAAGACGACTTAATGACGTTTTGACATCTCTAAACGTCAATAACACATCGTTAAGACGTTATACAGAAACGTCTTTAAAACGTCTTAAAAACGTCGTTATTTAGTCACTTGACATCAATCGACAAATTATGACTAGTTTTTGACGTCATTTTGACGTGAGTCTGCTACTTAGGAAGCATTTCTCACTGGTATGGGTTAAATATAAAATAAATGTTACATGAATATGAAATGGATATTTTCATAAATATTAATTAAAACGATTTATTAATATTAAATAAATATTAAATAAACGTTAAAAATGTTACGTAAATGTTTTTCATAAATCGTAATTTTAATATAAATAATTTTAAAATGAATAATTAATATAATGTTAAATCAATACTAAATAAATATTTATTTAAATATTATTTTAAATGTTTTTTATTGTTAAATAAATATTAAATAAACGTTAAAAAAATGTTATATAAATATTTTTCCTAAATCGTTATTTTAAATATTTGATTAATGTAATACAAATATTAAATCAATATTAAATAAACGTTTCTTTAAATATTATTTTAAACGTTTTATTTAATGTCAAATAAACATTAAATAAATGTTATATAAATATTTTTCTTAAATCTTTATTTTAAATGTTTAATAAATATATATTATATAAACGTTTAATAAATATTAAATAAATATTATTTATACAATAAACTGTATAATGTAATATAAGTGAAAAATAAATATTTAAAAAATGTTTAAAAAACATTGTCTGCTGATTGAGGTGTCATTCAACCGTACAAAAGTTACCTTTTAAAACAAAGATAAAAGAAAGAAGCTAAATGCACGCGCTTTGCTTCGCTTGACAAAAATATTATTAAAAAGTAAAATTATTAATTAGTATATAAATTATTAATTAGTATTTATTAATTATTAATTAGTTATATTATTAATTAGTAAAATTCTCACAAAAAGAAATGATATCATACGATTTATACCAAGTAAAATTAATTTCATATACAATAAATATTGTTATAATTATTTTGTATATATGAACACTACATTAGCTATCTACTAACTTTATTTTCTGATAATTACACAGAATTAGGGGAAAATAGTTTTTAAAAGCTTATTTTGTAAAATTTTACACGCACACAGAAAACACTTGGCGTGCCAAAGTAAAATTTCACACGCACATATAAAATACTTGACGTACCTATTTTTTTTAACCCTTAAGGGGATGCTGAATACCGACAATTCCCTAGCTTTCGTAGTTTAAACTTTTCTACTAAACGACTGCATATAGCTGCAAATGCTTTTACAGTATAAAAGTACAGATGTTAATGAATGGCGATGCACTCATTATAATATGAAAAGCAAGAAAATATTTTATATATATATCTGACACCATACCATATTTTTGCTTCATATGAAAAATTCTTCGTACGCAGATAAAAAATAAAAGTGCATTGCCATGCAGGAAACATTACAGAATATTATGAGGCTTTCAGAAAACGATTTCAAGGTCTATGTTAAACAAAAAGTTTGAACTACCAATTGGTTGCACATGTGCTAGCGTATATATAATCATATAATAAGTAGAATGGTATCGTAGTTTCAATATTTTTTGATAGTGGCGCTCGTATCGCTGCATCATTCTGTCCTTCTTTCTCTCTTGGTGAACAAGGATAGAATAATTGTTGCAATGATGAAATCGCCAAACATAATGTAGCTATAACAAGAAAAAAGCGTCCGTTTTGCAAGCACAGACTTATAAGCACTTTTTTTCAGTTCTTCTGTTGGACGTTATACAAAAGTAAGAGCCCATCTACATAAAATGCAAGACGTCGAATCCAAATCGATTCCGATTTTTAATGGTATCTAGACAATGCTTTATATTCTCATTTGGTACGAAAAATTCCTTGTACCTAGATAAAAAATAAAAGTGCATCGCCATGCAGGAAACATTACAGAATATTATGAGGCTTTCAGAAAACAATTTCAAGGTCTATGTTAAACAAAAAGTTTGAACTACGAATTGGTTGTACGCGTGCTGGCGTATATGTGGTCATTAGGGCTCATTTACATAAAACGTCTAGGTAGAGTACCGATTTATTACGTGCGAATCAGATGCACATGCAAAAATCCACCGTGTGCACTACAACATTATAAATTCTCCACATTACAAACTGATGAGCTGCATAAAAAAAATTATGATAACTTCGAAATAGTTACCTCTGACGCTTCTCATTGGTTGTCGCGACAAGTTAGTGATCTGCTTGCTGCGTCTTGGCATCTGATTCTCAATATCGTGCGAATAAAATGAGCATGTGAAAATTAGTATTATATATAACGTGAACTAAACGACTTTCACTTGCGCATCTCATTCATACGATGTCGAGAATCGGTACTCTACATCTTATGTAAATAAATCCTAATAACCAGATATACGCCAACACGCGTGCAACCAATTCGTAGTTCAAACTTTTTATTTAACATAGACCTTGAAATCGTTTTCTGAAAGCCTCATAATATTCTGTAATATTTCCTGCATGGCGATGCACTTTTATTTTTTATCTAGGTACAAAGAATTTTTCGTACCAAATGAGAATATAAGGGAGCGGTGCACTTGGACATGGTGCATTTGGACACAGCCAATCACAGCACCGTATGATTAGAGACATTTGTAGGGTCACTTGGAACAGCGACTTGTGATTGGACTGTGTCCAATTGTCCCGTGTCCAACTGATATACACCCGAATATAAAGCATTGTCTAGGACCATTGGAAATCGTCGGAATGGGAGCGGTGCACTTGGACACGGTGCATTTGGACACAGCCAATCACAGCACCGTGTGATTAGAGACATTTTTAGGGTCCCTTGGAACAGCGACTTGTGATTGGACTGTGTCCAATTGCCCCGTGTCCAACTGATATACACCCCCCGTCGGAATCGATTTGGATCCGACGTCTTGCATTTTATGTAGATGGGCTTTTACTTTTGTATAACGTCCAACAGAAGGACTGAAAAAAGTGCTTATAAGTCTGTGCTTGCAAAAAAGACGCTTTTTTCTTGTTATAGCTACATTATGTTTGGCGATTTCATCACTGCAACAATTATTCTATTCTTGTTCACCAAGAGAGAAAGAAGGACAGAATGATGCAGTGATACGAGCGCTACTATCGGGAAATACTGGAACTACGATGCCATTCTACTTATCATATGATTATATATACGCTAGCACATGTGCAACCAATTCGTAGTTCAAACTTTTTGTTTAACATAGACCTTGAAATCGTTTTCTGAAAGCCTCATAATATTCTGTAATGTTTCCTGCATGGCAATGCACTTTTATTTTTTATCTGCGTACGAAGAATTTTTCATACGAAGCAAAAATATGGTATGGTGTCAGATAAATATAACATTTTTTGTTTTTCATATTATGAGTGCATAGGGGGCATTCATTAACATCTGTACTTTTACACTGTAAAAGCATTTGCAGCTATATGCAGTCGTTTAGTAGAAAAGTTTGAACTACGAAAGCTAGGGAATTGTCGGTATTCAGTATCCCCTGAAGTGTACATACATGTTCCGTTCGGAAACACACACTGTGTGCACACTGCTAGACGATAGCCGTTGGAGTGAACGAAATATAAGAGTGAGATAAAAAAGGAGGGAGAGTACTCGAGTGATGTTTCCGAACGCAGCCACAATCAGGTGTGAAATTTGATAATTCCACAACAAACCGTGTGCACGAAGTTTGGACATGTGATGGAAAAAATAAAATATGAAAAATTCACCGTATGGAACAGATTTATATGTAATGTACATTTTTCTATAATAGATAAAGCCAGAGGCGTCTATTTTGACATGAGTTGCATAATAAATATAGCAGATCCCTAACAGCACGGGGACGTTCTGAGGACGTTTTGAGTAGATCGCAATGCGTATACGAGGGTGGTCTGAAAAGTTTCCGACCTAACAAAGATACAAGTCATTTTTTCTGAAAATTGTTTTTTATTTTTCAATATAGTCTCCTTGTAAATCTACACACTTCTCCCAGCGATGCTCCCATCTCTGTAACCCGTCGAAATAGTACTCGGCGTTTTTCTCTGCAAAATAATTGTTCACGAAGGTGATTGCCTCTTCATTTGACGAAAATCTCTGTCCTCCGAGCGCAATTTTTAGATGAGGGAACAAAAAGAAGTCGCTTGGGGCTAGATCTGGTGAGTAAGGTGGATGGTCAAGCAGTTCAAACCGTAATTCGTGGATTTTCGCCATGGCAACCGCTGAGGTG
>NW_022639793.1:106899-108370 GCF_010583005.1 Odontomachus brunneus | reverse complement strand
AATTCAGCGGCCCAAAATTTCACTGTCGTAAATGATGGTGCAGAGTCCCCATACACAGAATCCAACTCATCTTTGATTTGCGTAGGCGTATTGCCTTTCAAAAACAAATATTTAATGACAGCTCGATACTCGATTTTGTCCATTTTCACAAAAACACTCACATCAACTTACTCAAACGACTGTTACATAACAACTGCGAGTCCAAAATGGCTGAAACTTCGGTGAGTAACTGTCAACAGATGAACAACGAAATTCACTAGCTTTTATTTACAAGTGCTGCTATCTTCACGTTGAGGTCGGAAACTTTTCAGACCACCCTCGTATTGCGATCATCTCAGAATGTTCTCATATGTACTGCGATCGACTGAGTATGTTCTGAGTAAATACGCGCGCGATACAAATGCGTACGTATCATTTCAGTCAAACCTTAGAATGTACGCGCGCGATAGAAAAACGTACGTATCATTTCCGTATTCCTGAGTGAAATCTGAGAACATTCGCGCGCGAAAGAAAACCGAATGATACTATAAGTGACGTTCTAGCGTTCAACTTAATACGTCTCAGATGATCACAGTACAATGAGTACAAAAATGGGATGATACGCAGTACGTCGCATGCTGTTAGGGATGTACATTGTAATATAATTGTTTGGAATAACATATAAAACTATAGGCGTCTATTCTGACGTGAGCTGCATAATAAATATAGTAGATGTACATTGGAATGTTATTGTTTGAATAGTATGTAAAACCAGTGGCGTCTATTCTGACGTGAGCTGCATAATAAATATAGTAGATGTACATTGGAATGTTATTGTTTGAATAGTATGTAAAACCAGTGGCGTCTATTCTGACGTGAGCTGTATAATAAATATTATATATGTATATTACATATAAATATTGTACATGTACATCGATAATAAATGTTGTACATTTACATGTATATTCGAATGTAATTGTTAGGACTAATATGTAAAACCAGAGATGTCTATTCTGATGTGAGTTGGTGAATAATAACTGTTTAGAATATAATAAGTAAAAGTAAAGGCGTCTATTCTGACGTGAGCTGCTTAGTAATAAATATGTGGGTCTATATTATAACGTAATGAATTGCATAGAATAATGAAAGCAAAGTTATTAAAGTGATTATTAAAGTTATTAAAGTGGTTATTTAAACTTAAACTGCTTTCAATTATTAGGACCTTAACTTAGTTTCCGCCCAAAAAATACTGAGAAAAAGCATTTATTGTAAAAAATTTATTTAAATTATTTTAATGAAAGTATTTTCCATCACTTTCTACAACTTTTTGCCATCTTTCTGGCAACTGGGCGATACCATCTCGATAAAACGATGTTTGTTTCGAAGCAATCCATTCGTCCACCCATTCTCGCACTTCTTCAACATTTCGGAAGCGTGTACCACTCAAGCCGTGCTGCATCGATCTGAACAAGTGGTAATCAGAAGGCGCTAT
>NW_022639793.1:100824-106889 GCF_010583005.1 Odontomachus brunneus | reverse complement strand
TTTTTTTCAAATCAAAATAGTGCAAAAGCACATGTCGAAAAAACACTTTATCGCGTTCCATTTTTCACAAAGCAAAAGAAATTGTTGTTTAGGAAAATAATTGTGTATGCTGACTGAATGTTATCGAGAAATGTCGAAATTAATCACAAACTACCTGTTTCGTTAGTAATGACTACTAGAACTGTTTGCATTGCCATCTAACATTTGCGGGCGGAAACTAAGTTAAGGTCCTAATAAATTGGTAGACATATTTCAATGTAAAACATAAAATACTATTTGATATCTCCTTTGGCATTGTTACATGTATGTTTGTAATATATGCAATATCTTTGTAACACAAACTGACTCGAAATATTTATAGAAATAAAACGAATCATTATTCAGTAAAAGTATTTTCAGAAAGATTTGCTCTGACAGATACACAACTGTTCTTAAAAGTATTAGAGCTACATATCCTGATATGTGAAATAATATTGAAACAAACTATCTCATATAATTACATATAGTGTTACAGAGGTTCACTCATAGACAATTATTGATATCACAATTAATATTACGTATTCTGACACATAAGATATTATTATTTTGATTAACGAACCATCTCATGTAGTCATATGTAATGTGATATAATAAAATATTTCATGCAATTATATATACTGTCTTAGAGATTCACTATTACGTAATTTTTTCTATAACAAACAAAAAGAAACTTTTCCACATGTACTGTATTTTTTCTATAACAAACTGTGTTATATTTTCTCATATGTAAGACATGATTGAAGCAAATTATCTTACACAATTATACATAGTATCAAAGAAATTCGCGGTTTGATTAACTACTCTTCCTATAAAAACCTAAGAAAATTTTTAAATGAGATATTGAAAAAAAGGATCCCATGAATTTATACATAGTGACAGAGAGATTCACTTTTAGATATATGCTTTAGGATATATGTACAGGGTGAGCTAAAATGCGGACAAAATTCAATTTGAAATTCTCGCCGTTCTATACCACTGGTAGATGTCGCGATTAGCGTTCAAATAGCTCATGACGCATGTACTAAACCATCATAACCTTGAAACAGTCGCAATGTTGAAACCAAGTGCGGAGTATAACCGAAGAGCCGCGATTATCGAAAGTCTTCGCGCTGGGCGCCCGGCGACAGAAATCATTCGGAGACCCGAGATCGACTGTATGATGTCATCGCAAAGTACAATGAGTCGGAGAAGTCCAACGAAGGTTTTGCAACATCATCCAGTGAGGGTGATGTTATGCCATCGCATTGCTTTAACAAAGGGGAAAATGTCACAAAAGAAGTTTATTTGTGTGTTCTGACAAATGTAGTGAAGCCGTGGATGGAAACTGTGTCGTCTGGAAAGCTGTATATTTTCCAGCAGGACGGTGCGCCCGCCTACACAAGTCATTTGGTGCAAAATGGGTTGTTGGACAACGTCGACATGTTTTGGTCGAAAGAATTCTGGCCTCCCAACAGCCCAGATTTGAATCCTTTGGACTTCTATGTATGGAGCGTAGTTGAAAGGGAGCGGTGCACTTGGACACGGTGCATTTGGACACAGCCAATCACAGCACCGTGTGATTAGAGACATTTGTAAGGTCCCTTGGAATAGCGACTTGTGATTGGACTGTGTCCAATTGCCCCGTGTCCAACTGATATACACCCTAGTTGAAAGGGTCACGAACAAGTCCAGACATCCAAACGTCGCATCATTGAGAGCCCCTATTGAAGCTTGACACATTAAAGCGCGCCTGCGCACTCTTCAGACCGAGAATGGAGGCGGTTATTCAAGCAAGCGGGGGATATATTGGGTAAATGTGTTCTTTATGGCCTTACAAACAATGTAGTTAAAAAAATTTGGTAAACCTTTTCGTTTTTGCAATAAAAAATATGTTTGGAAAAAATGTATAATTTGTCCGGATTTTGGCGCCGCACCCTATATATATATATATATATATATATATATTGGGAGTACAAATAAGTCTCCGCCGTTTAACAAAAGATGGCCCCACCAGTAAGTTATGGTTGAAATTGTCAGATATAAAACGTCATATCGTAAGGTTGGACATTTTGCAATACCATAACCTTGAAATATTAGCGATTTTGTATCAGCATCACATAATTTTTTTCGTGCGAAAATGTCGAGTTTTAAGCCGAATAAGCGTCATTTGCGGGAACTTTTGAGTTACTTCTTTAATTTGAAGAAATTTGCAGCTGAGGCGCATCGATTGCTTATGGTGAGGCTGCTTTAAGTGAGAGAAGTTGTCGTGAGTGGTTTCAAAAGTTTAAGAACGGTGAGTTTGACGTCGAAGACAAATAACGTAGCGGAAGGCCGAAAGTGTACGAAGACGTGGAATTAGAAGCATTATTGGAGGAAGATTCGTGCCAAATGCAAGAAGAACTTGCACTTACATTAGGAGTGACTCAATTTCACATCGTTTAAAATCGTTGGGAATGATTCAAAAGCAAAGAAATTGGGTTCCATATGAAGCCGAGAAACGTTGAACGCCGATTTTGCACATGTGAAATGCTGCTTGCCAGGCATAAACGAAAGGGTATTTTGCATCGTATAGTCACTGGAGAAGAAAAATGGATCCATTACCCAAAGAACCCAAAGAACACAAAGATAACCCAAAGAAAATGAAATCATGGGGACCACGTGGCCATGCTTCAACATCGACAGCCAAGCCGAATATTTATGGAAAAAAACTCATGTTGTATATTTGGTGGGATCAGCTTGGTGTCGTTTATTATGAGTTGCTCAAATCGAACGAAACCATTACTGGGGTTCTCTACCGAACACAATTGATGAGATTGAGCCGAGCATTCAATGAAAAACGCGCCCACTACTACTCCAGACACGAAAAATTATTCTCCTACATGATAATGTTCGTCCA
Organism: Odontomachus brunneus; assembly: GCF_010583005.1. NCBI lineage: Eukaryota > Metazoa > Arthropoda > Insecta > Hymenoptera > Formicidae > Odontomachus > Odontomachus brunneus. Next base: position 103,975 of record NW_022639793.1, on the reverse strand, counting down.
CATGTTGCGGCGCCGGTCAAAACCTACTTGGAAAAACTCAATTGGGAAGTTTTACTCCACCCGCCGTATTCACCAGACATTGCTCCCTCTGACTATCACTTGTTTCGATCGATGACGCATGGCCTGTCTGAGCAGCACTTCACATCATATGAAGATACCAAAAATTTGATCGATTCGAGGATAGCCTCAAAAGATGAAGTGTTCTTCCGACGCGGTATCCGTATGCTGCCAGAAAGATGGAAAAAAGTAGTGGCTAGCGATGGACAATACTTTGAATAAAACATAAGGTACCGTTCTTTCACAATAAATGCCCAATTTTTTATAAAAAAATGGCGGAGACTTATTTGTACTCCCAATATATATATATACATATATATATATATATATATATATCACCACATAACCTCCAAAATATTCACAACCAAATCATTCATTCACTACAGTTATCAAGAATTATACTAACCTTATCTTAAATAACATTGTTTATTAACACTGTTTATTAACACTAATATAAATACTACTTGGTCTATTCTTTTTAGCTGCACTGCTGAACTGGTGCAATAAGTAGGTTAGATTAAGGGTGTATCCGCTTTGGACGCTCACGCGCTGTAAGCGCTCATGCTTATAAACTCACGCTACTTTTAACCGTTCGATTGGGTGTATATCAGTTGGACACGGGGCAATTGGACACAGTCCAATCACAAGTCGCTGTTCCAAGGGACCCTACAAATGTCTCTAATCACACGGTGCTGTGATTGGCTGTGTCCAAATGCACCGTGTCCAGGTGCACCGCTCCCGTTCGATTTGATATCTGAGCGCTCACGGGCGCTTAAGGGTACCATTCGTTTTGACATTGGTAAGTGATTATAAGTCACGATTATAAGTCAAGATGTCGGACGATAATATGCTTTATATTTCGTTAGCACACGTATTATTATTAGATACATTTGATAAAAAAGATGAAAATTTATATCGTAAGAATTTAGAAACCGTTTTAGTGTTCTAACACATTATTATGTGTTATAATGCGTTATTATGTATTTCTAATACATTATTTGAGTTGAATGATCTTCTATGTTTGGCTCGTATCGTTCGTACTTCTTTGGCTGCATTCGCTTTTGGCGCTTACGTACTATAAGCGTTATTCTATCTTTATCGCTCATTACATGCGGGAAAAAGAATGACGCTTACAGTGCATAAGCATCCAAAGCGAACGCAGCCTTTGTTGTATTCTTAAAGGCAGCCATTTGTGATGTATCGTGTGCGCTGATATTGTGTTCCGAAACAAAAGTAAGCGCTCACGCTGCTCTACCTCACAGGAATAAGCATTTGTAAACAGAAGTAATGACGTCACGATGACGTCATTAGTCGACTTGTGAGCGCTTAGAACTCCAAAGCAAACGACGTGAGCGACGCTTATGAGCACTTTCAGTGCATGAGCGTCCAAAACGAACGCAGCCTAAGAAAATATATTTTATCTCGCTCTTATTTATTGTACCAGTTCAGCAGTGCAGCTAAAAAGAACAGACCAACTGATATCGAGTTTCCGAAAACACCCCATGCTGATCTAACTGCTGAACAAGGGGATTGTCCAAACCCGCTGCGTTAGATTTGACTAATTTTTATATATATTGTAATAATACCTTTCCTTTAAAGACAGCTCATATAATTCTTGCCAATGAGCTCTAGTTAATGAGAAATCGGCGTTGAAAGTTTTCCGTGCGTTTAGAGCCCTTACGAAAAAAATACGATAAAATCCTCAATTTTGAGTGTAAACACCCATGGGGATAAACACTTAAATTTGAGTGTTAACACCAAAAATTTAGGGTTTTTTTCTAAGGGAGTACTGCTTAAGTAGAAGAAAAATTCAAGTAACTAGCGTGGCGCAGCGAGTAGGGAGCGCGGCGAGAATGCTCGATGGTTCCGGTTTGCTCCAACTTTCTTTTTCAATTTTTTTTTTAATTTTTCTTTTGAAATATGAAATAAAATAAGTTATTAATATATGAATTAGCCAACTATCATCCCTGTGTATTATTATTGTTCGCATTTTCTGACAGAATTGTACGAAAAATAATGAGATACGCCTATCAACGAATAAACAAAATGTTCTTTTCAAGTTCGGAAAGGAATTTTATTTTAACATTACGTTACTAGTCGTTATATTACTTTGGAATGCTTGCCTGATGGAGTTTTAAGATTTATGTGGGAATGGCCTAACAGTGGTATCGTTTTTGCTACCTGCGGAAAGTTCTTCTCCATCACTCCTTCACTATACTATACTATGAGCGTGAAAGAAACGGGTACGAAGATAGCAAAAATGATATCACTGTTTGGCCATTCGATAGTGTGAATGATAATAATACTGCGAAGGATAATAATATTGGGATGGTAGTTGGCTAATTTATATATTAATAATTTATTTTATTTCATATTTATATATATAAATATATATAAAAAGAAAATTTTAAAAAATTAAAAAAGAAAATCAGAGCAAGCCAGAATCGAGCGCACGACATCGAGCATTCTAACCGCGCTTCCTACTCACTGCGCCACACGACTACTTCAATTTTGCTTCTACTTAACCAGTATTCTAGACGCACGGAAAATCTTAAACGTCGATTAATTAGTGGTCATTGGCAAGAGTTATACGAGTTGTGTCTAGAGGAAAGGGATTACTATAATATATATAAAAATTAGCCAAAACTAACACGACGGATTCAGACAGTTCCCCTAGTGAGCCGTAGCACTTCTGACAAAAACGTTAAACTGGACGTTTTCTCAGACAACAAATTCCTTAGACCCAACGCACAAGAACATTCTTAATATGTTACTTTACATTAAGTACTGACGATACGATGGCCATACCTGTACGTAAAATTAAACTTAAGTCAAGGCAAAATAAAATTCGTAAACTTAACTATCACGGATGTTCTTGTGCGGAGGCTCTTAGTCGTGAGAAATAGTGATTTCGGATTTTGAACTAAGATATCTCAGCTTCTGGAAACCATAGAACAAAAAAATAAAGACTGTTTTACTGACAAGGAGATGCCACAATCTGCTAAATCGATTTCTGAACGAGACATAGCACGTTCGCTAGCTGCGATGTTAAGCATCAACGTCTTAATTGGGGTTTGTGCCAATGGGGTTTTGC
>NW_022639793.1:100140-100814 GCF_010583005.1 Odontomachus brunneus | reverse complement strand
TTGGTCAAGCGACACGGTAGTTTCGCGAAGCCAAGTGCAAGCGCGAAGCAACGGGCTAGCGGCCGACTATGCATACTTACACCGCGACATTAGTTGATTGCACACCAGATTTTTTGTTTAGCCATAACGGTTGAACCGATGAGATTTTAGATAGGCTCAATTGATTCCTTAAGTTTACATTACTCACAAGGAGATGCCACAACCTGCTAAATCGATTTCTAAACGAATCATAGCACGTTCGCTAGCTACGATGTTAAGCATCAACATCCTAATTGGGGTCTATGCCAATGGGTACTTTGTTTGTGAGAAATTACAGTATAAAGTTTGGGTTGCGGGACTGTATCACAGATATAGCTAAAGATGCAACTGTCTTTAAGTGAGGCGGCGTGGTTGAGCAGACTGAAGCTCCCACGTCGAACATTTTTAACGCCGGCAGCGAGCGTTCGAATCCCGGCGACGAGAGTTATCTTTGTGCGGTGTTTTTTTTTCTTACCTTAGGGACATATTAGGACCTTAACTTAGTTTCCGCCCGCAAATGTTAGATGGCAATGCAAACAGTTCTAGTAGTCATTACTAACGAAACAGGTAGTTTGTGATTAATTTCGACATTTCTCGATAACATTCAGTCAGCATACACAATTATTTTCCTAAACAACAATTTCTTTTGCTTTGTG
>NW_022639793.1:88570-100130 GCF_010583005.1 Odontomachus brunneus | reverse complement strand
CACGCTTCCGAAATGTTGAAGAAGTGCGAGAATGGGTGGACGAATGGATTGCTTCGAAACAAACATCGTTTTATCGAGATGGTATCGCCCAGTTGCCAGAAAGATGGCAAAAAGTTGTAGAAAGTGATGGAAAATACTTTCATTGAAATAATTTAAATAAATTTTTTACAATAAATGCTTTTTCTCAGTATTTTTTGGGCGGAAACTAAGTTAAGGTCCTAATAATTAATATTTTTCGAATATGATACATTTTTTTACATATGTCTCGTTTTTATGCTATTAATCAGGAGTAATTAGGGAAATGTCAGGCTTGTTTAACGCAAACACGAATATATTAATTTTTTAATATGTACTAAATATATATTTCATTGTAAGTAATGCAAAATATGTGTCTATATTTGTGTTTACGTTAAACAAGCCTGACACTTCCCTAATTACCCCTAATTAATAGCATAAAACGAGACATATGCAAAACAAATGTATCATATTCGAAAAACATTAATTACATACCTTAAAGTAAGAAAACAAAATCGCACAAGGGAATTCGTCGCCGGGATTCGAACGCTCGCTGCCGGCGTTAAAAATGTTCGACGTGGAAGCTTCAGTCTGCTCAACCACGCCGCCTCACTTAAAGACAGTTGCATCTTTAGCTATATCTGTGATACAGTCCCACAACCCAAATTTTATACTGTAATTTCTCACAAACAAAGTACCCATTGGCATAGACCCCAATTAGGATGTTGATGCTTAACATCGTAGCTAGCGAACGTGCTATGATTCGTTTAGAAATCGATTTAGCAGGTTGTGGCATCTCCTTGTGAGTAATGTAAACTTAAGGAATCAATTGAGCCTATCTAAAATCTCATCGGTTCAACCGTTATGGCTAAACAAAAAATCTGGTGTGCAATCAACTAATGTCGCGGTGTAAGTATGCATAGTCGGCCGCTAGCCCGTTGCTTCGCGCTTGCACTTGGCTTCGCGAAACTACCGTGTCGCTTGACCAATTACCTGGTCAATGTCCAAAAAGGTGTCAGAGTATACTTAATGGCGCATTAATGGTTGTAACCTGCAAAAGTACATGCAAGTAATTAATCTGCAATCAAATAATAATAAGAAATTTAATATCTCAGTCATTTATTGTCCACCTCGATACAGCTGGGAAATAGAAGACTACGTTAAATTACTTAAATTATTAAGACACAGATTTATCATCGGAGGAGACTTTAATGCAAGAAATATGTACTGGTGATCAAGACTTACAAATCTCAAAGTAAAGGAATTGTTTGCAGCTAGGAGAGAACTAAGATGTGATTTTCACTCTGGAGGCAGACCGACGTACTAGCCTCTAGATATAAACAAAATTTCAGATTTAAATGACTTCTTCATAATAAAGAGGATTTCTGAAAACTATTATACATAAAATATATATACAATATATATATATATAAAATGCTGAAGAATTCACATTAGATCACTCACCGATAATAATGACAATCGGGACTGTCTCAAATGCACACAGATCCAATTGCACACTACTAACCGATACTCTGCGTTATCTAGTAAATTACTAATTGGTTCTTCATGGTGTTTAACGTTAGCCTTTACAAATATTGCTGAACCTCCCCTTGCTTTTCCAGCCGGATGAACAGAGTAAGAACTATAGTATCCACGTATTTATATACAAGGATATAGTTATTGTAGATGAGTTTCTGAGACCAAACATATGTCTATTTTTTTAGTATTTAGAAATACTTCTAGTTTCGGCATGTGTTGCAACAGCCCGTTCGTACTCCATGCAACTATTCTTAATGTTTTATTTATTTTGCTTTCTAGTCACTTTACTTAGATTTGTCTTTTGTTTCTTGAGTCTTTCGTGAATTATTATTATTATTTTATTAGTTTCTTTTTGTTCATCTAGTTCTTATTTATTTCCACTAGATTCTTTAGTATTTCTTCCAACATGTTATTATTCTCGTCTCTTTTTTTCCTACTGGATTTGAAGTTTGTATTCTTTCCGTAGATATCCAGATAGCACGATGAATTCTTTAAGTGTTCCTAAAGTTTTCTCCTTTCCTGAATTGTACTTCCTTAGAAATTCGTGGAAGAATACTATAAGAATGACTTAAGAAGTTACTTGCACCATGATTGGAGTTCCTCAGAACTTCTTAGAGTATTCATATAGAATTACTTCAACTCAAAAAGATTTCTTCGGATTTAAAATTTATTACATCCACACGAAATAAAGATTGGAAACTTTAGCCAGGTGTGTGCTTGTGTGTATCTGTAGATGTCTACTTTTAATACCATATGAGATGAAAAACATCAGACTCGGCTGGGATCGAACTCGGGTCTTTCCGCTTGCCAGACAGTCGTTCTTTCCACTGAGCTATTTAAGACTTCATGTTTGTGACATCTATATATCTAGTGAAAAATGATTCGTTGATTGACATCAAAATGATATCAAATTGACGTTAGTTTGACGATTTCAACGTCTATTTGATATCATTTTGACGTCAATCAACGAATTATTTTTCGCTGGGTATATACTGTTCTAACTGAGTTTCAAGAATAAGTAAAGCGTACTTTCAAATATGTAATTCAAAATCCAAGAATAAGTGGCTTTTAAATAATGCGATTGAGTTTATTAGAACTGTATATGGATTTTAGAAACATGAATACAAATTTAAGGATAAAATATACTTCGCATAAGTCTATTTATTATTGATACAAGTAAACCTTTTATATATGAAAAGCTATTTTAATACCAATTTCCTTTCTTTGCCCTATTATATAAAACTATACAATTAATTCCACAAAATATAAATAACTATGAATAACAATAAATTAAACAATTTATATGTAAATATGTAAATCAATTATTATACATTCACTGGCATATACTGAATGTAGGTGCAAAAAATAATTGTTATAAACAAAACATTTGTAAGGGCTAAGGCAGAGACGTAAGCGTCGTAGACGTAAAATAAGAGTCTCCGCACAAGAACATTCGTAACATGTTAATTTTACGGATTTCTTTGTGCGTTGACTTAAGTTTAAATTTACATACAGATATGGCCATTATATTGTCAATACTTAATGTAACCTAACATCTTACGGATATGTTTGTGCGTTGGCTCTTAGGCAGAGAAAAACGTAAACGTAAGTCATAAAAAGCTATTATATCATAAAAGGCTTACGTTTGCGTTTTTCTTTACCTTACTTTACGTCTACGATTACGACGCTTACGTCTCGTTCTCCGTCTTAGCCCTAATTCCTCACAAATTCTTAAAGAAGCACAGAGTCTGTCAACAGTGTCTGTAGACAGAATGGCAACAGATTGCACACAGAATCTGTTCTGACGACAGATTGGTGACAGACTGCGCGCAGAGCCTGTCGAAAAACTCTGACGACAGACTGACGGTAGATTGCGCACAGATTCTGTTTCCTAGATAGGCTATTTAATTCTATTAAGGGTTATATGTACGCTATTAAATGGGGCAGCTTCACATACACACCATGTAAAACTCTGAGAGGAATCAAGATAATTATATTATACAATAATTGTACATATATATACAATAAAAAACAATTTTTACTTTTTAAAATTGTATTACACATTTCTTATAAAAAAGCGAGTACAAATATAGAACAGTATAACGGTTAAATGGTCATTTAAAGGCGTACATATGCCATCTCTGATAAAAATTGTTCTCATTATTTTTCATATAATTTCTCATATATTTTTTTTTAATGTCATTATGTCATTATATCATTAAATATCTGAACGATTTAACCGTCATGCAATAAGTATTGAAGGCAGCACTGAATAAAATATTAATCTCGCCATGTAAATAACTTTTACAGAATTTTTGTGATTGTTTATTTGAAAATATATCATGCTTCAATTTTGATAAAATTTAATAAAATCTGAACGATCGACCAAATTAATTCGCACATGTAAAAGCACAGTATTTTATTAGCATGATGGAAAAATGTCATTATTTGTTATTTTATTGCAGTAATTTTCTATACAGTCCTTGGTAGAAAATTAATTTCGAATTATCGTGCCGGTCTCTCTTACATTAGTTATACGCTAAACGGTTTCGTTTATATTTTGTGCTTTAAAAGGCGAACGAACTCTAAGATTTTTCTTTCTTAAACTTTAAGTGGGCAATACAAAGCACTTTTTATCAAATGAGGAATTGGCGTAGTGTTTAAGGCGACGGATGATTATCCAAATGATATCTTCGGTTCAAGTTCGAATCTCACCAGAGAAAATCTTAAAAATTATAATCTTAAAAAATAATATAGAAAAATTTTTTTTTCATTGTATTTTACGAACATTTATAAGTATTTATGAGAAAGCGCTCATTTTATAAGTAATTATGAAAAATTATGAGAAAATTTTCTACCAAAAATTTAATTGATGAACCTACGAAACGACAGGATCTGCGCGCAATCTGAGGCCAATCTGATGTCAGAGTCTATTAGCAGACCTTGTCAGCAGTCTGACGGCAGATTGGGAACGCAGATGACTATGAATCTGTCGACAGATCCTGCTCGAATTCGACAGATCCTGTTGCCAATCTAACGTCAGTCTGTGCATAAATTGCTTACTGGAATTGCATCGTATGTCGTTCAGTTTTTTGCCAATGCTCTATATGCATTTGACTCCATGGTGTTGATTTTCCATGGTGTTATTTAATGCAACGATTCTATATTTTTTGTCCGTTATAGCTTTCATTAGTGATTGAATAATGGCAAAATTGTTTATGTCAGTTACATTTATCGGTAGTGGCTGTTTCTCTTTGGGTTGCTTTTTAGTTTGTCCACTGCGATTACTGGTTTCATTGTTAGTTGATTATATTGCTTCTGATAAACCTTCTGCTTTTCTTTTTTTATTAAGTCTTTTCTTCTTTAAAACCCAATCTGCGTAATTCTTCTCCATCCGCGTAATTTAATCTAAAGGTTCAAAATTATTGTTAGTCTTATTCTTCTCTCTTATATTAATGTTTAGGGTATTTTTCAATGCTTCATTCTCTTCTCTTAATGAGTTAATCTTTTTACTTAGTTGACCAGTAAGAAGCTCTATATTGTTGAGCTTGTTTCGGAGCTCTTTATTTTCCTTTTCAAGGTTGCGATAGAAATTCGTTATTCCTACTTCAGGTAATTTGGTTTCCAGTATTCCATTTTTGTAGAGATTTTTACCAAGCAATAGTTGGTCCTCCCCAGAATCAATAGGGCTTGCCTTCTTGGAGGGTGGAATTTCCAACCCCTCAGCTGGTCTGCCACCTGGGATAATTAATCCTTTGACTCCCTAACCCTCCAGAGTCGCTAAGCGCTGATAAGTTTTGGCGTATTGTTTGGCAAGAAACTCCAAAGGGGGAAGCCCGGTCAGGTCTGCCGCCGTCTCATATCTAACTGTATGATAGCACCATGTGCACCTCAAGACCACCGGCCGCATGGCTCCTCTGAGAGTCTCTTGGCTCGATCGGAGACCTATAGGGCGCCCGACCAAACGGGTGCCCCGTAGAGGGCCACCATGGATGTAAGAATATATGGACGGAGCAAATTATCGCGGGAGTAAAGCCCAAAGGTTGAGGGGAATGATTATATATATTGTAATGGAGTTGATGTACCAAGATGGCGACGGTCGCTATTTTGATATAGTGAAAATAGATACAAAACTTCTGTACCGATATGGTCGCGACGATGTATCCCTCTTGCCCCTTAGGCTTCACAGCCTCTCGTCTATAATCGCACTTTTCGCTCCGTCTATATATTCTTACGTCCATGTTTAAGTAGAGGCGGCGGACACTCCAATTTGGACTTCCAAGGTTTCGCATTAGGCTGGCAAGGACGTTACCCACCCATGAAACCTTGGAGGCTACCAGCTCAAAATAAGCGACAAACCTCCATTGGTCATTCAGTAGGAAGCACAGATATTTTATCCGGGCCCCCATCTGGACTGGGATTCCATCCATCAGGAGTCTGGCAGGAAATGGCGCCCCATGACTTCTATCGTGGAAGAACATAATCTTCATTACTGAGCATTCATCATGCTGAACATTCTTTCTATATTATGCATTATGGCTTGGTATCGCAAAAATAAACATATTTTTGGGAATTCTAGAACAATTGTTCACTTTCTTAAAATAATCTACCCATTTTTCCGACGATAACTTGTTCTTAAATTCAATAGTCACGTTTTCTATGAAAATGTTTAAATTTGAAGTTTGGTCAAATAACATCATCGATTTGTTTATTTTTTTTTCTTTAAATATAACATAATTTTTTCTATCTCATCCCAAGTTTCTCGTTTAATTGTATTACATTTTAAATTTTAAACTCCTTCAAAGAAGATGTTCAATTCTTTAGATATTCTAAAGTTCTTTCGTATAAACTTGTCACATTTTGAATCATTAGAATAATTTTTAAAATTTCTTTAACTTTGATCGAAAGAAATTGCTGAGATATTTGTGTCAGTAAAATATTTTCAACGGATTCTAATATTTGCATTATTTCAATTATATTATTTTTCCTTTCCTCAATATTTTCAATATTATTCTTACGAAAAAAATACGAAAAGACCCTCAATTTTGACTGTAAACACCCAAAAACTGGGGATAAACACCTAAATTTGAATGTTAGTACCCAAAATTGAGGGTTTTTTCGTATTTTTTTCGTAAAGGTAGAGTGGAAAATATTCATAAGTAAGTGAATAAATCAGAAATAACTTTTGTTTATCGGATTTTCAAAGAACGATATTATTAACGCTGGTGGAATGTTCTTGCAACTGAATTAATAATAATGAATAATTTTTAAATACTTGATACATTTGCAACGCCCTGTGTATGCAGTGAAATAATGACAGCCATTTTGTCTTGAAATTTTTTTTATTGACACTGCCAAATTGTCATCTGTCAGGTCAAACAATAATCAGCACGGATGTTTGAACAGTAGTTCTGTTATTGTGATTTGACACTAGATTGGATTCCAACAAGTCATCTTTCCATATTAAAGATTTTGCTAAGAGATTCAGAACCTATTTACTAATTCGAACGTGTTTGCTCTCTTCAATCTTTTGAAACGGGTTTTACTTGAGTCACGTAAACTTGAGGCCAGGTCGTTCGGTGGGACAATAGGTGAGACGCATCATATATTTAGCGCTGTGTTTGATTATCTCTGAACGTATTGTATCTATTTTTAGATCTTCGTAGATATATTTGTTGCTGACATAATGGGGAATGTTTAACATGGTACATAATGTTTTCGTTTGGAGACGTTCAATAATGTCTATATTGCTTTTTTTGACGGTTCCTCATAGTTGAATACCGTAAGTCCAAATCGGTTTTAGTATAGACTTGTAGATGGCAATTTTGCATTCAGGGCAGTTTTGAGTGCCTGCCGGCAATCCAATACATATCGCGTAATTGTATGTCTAGTTGTTTGCGTTTAGTCCATATGTTTTTCCTCCAGGTGAACCTTTATCAAGGTTTATACCAACATATTTGGTTTCTACAGTTTGCGGTATTGGGTTTTGATTTATGTATAACTGAGGACAGGCTTTTTTCGCAACGTATATGTCACATCTATGGGTTTAGATTCATTTACTTTGACTCTTCACTTTCATAGCTTTGTTTCTATTTCGTTTAGATTCTCTTGTATATATTTAGCAGTTATTTTAGGATCCGAGTCCGTCGAAAGCCGTGTCGTATTGTCAGCAAATGTGCTCGTGTGTATCTATGGGTATGTGGGAAGATCAGCAGTGTACATAATATAAAATCGTTCAAGGATACTTCCTCAGGGTACCAAAGCACTTACAGGTGTAAGTTTAGAGAGGTGTCTGACCTCAATACATTTATTTTCTAGATATGATTTTAACAATAGATAGTATTGTTGAGGCAAGACTTTTTTAATCTTATACAGGAGTCCTATATGCCAGATTTTGTCGAATGCCTTGTTTATATCATAGAACACTGCAGAGCACTATTTCTTTTTCTCAAAAGCTTCATTAATCTGGTTAACTATTCTATGCATTTGCTCGATTGCACTATATTTTTCCCTAAATCCGAATTGATGCGGAGGGATATGGTCATTGATTAAAGATTTGATTCTTTCTAGAAGCAATCTTCTGAACACTTTCGAGATCTGCAGGAAAAGATTAATTAGGCGATAAGATGAGACCTTATTTGGATTCTTTGCGGGTTTGGGGATCATGATTTGTGCTATTTTCCATTGTGCGGGGTAGCATCCTGTTCTAAAGATCTCTTTAAATATAGCAGTTATGAGAGCTATTCCTGTCTTCGGTAGCTGTTTTAACTTCTGCCGTTATAAGATCGTAACCAAGGCATTTTTTTATTTTTTGGCTGTAATAAGTGTCTCTTTAGGAGAAATACTGGTTATAGGTTATAGGTAGACATTAATAATGGTGCGGCAAGGAGATCTGCTATCTCTTTATCATTTGCTTCTTGTGCCGAGAGTGGTTTAAAAACTTTTTGTAAGTGTTTAGCGAAGTAATTTGCTGTTTCTTGGCTATTTCTTGCTTGCTTATTGTTATCTATCCTAATAAGAGGGTTATGTTGTGTAGGTTTTTTTCTATATTTGGTGATTTTCTAAAATGAGTAGTTAGTGTCTGCGGTATTGATTAGGGTGCACAATCTTTCTTGAGAAGATTCTTCTTTCGGGTGCTTTAATTCCCGGGTGCATTTATTTCAGGTTTGTTTATCCACCGGATAATATGTTCTTTGCCAAATAGTTTTTAATTTGCATTTTTCCTTTATTTTATTTCTTATTTTTAGATGATACTCTTTACTTTGGAGAGTTTTCTTTTTGATAGCAAAGGTTACTTACCAGGCAGCGGATTGTATTGTATGTGTAAGAGGTTTTACTGCTATCTCTATCTGTCCTTTTTAAAGATATACTTAAAGACACAGGAAAAAGTCTTTATATGATTGTATGAAATTATATCATATTGGCCTGGTTTATATACCATGGTATATTATATAGTATACTTAATATACGTATGAGGTACTATATTCGTATCAAATTCTAAATATTTAATACGCACGATATAAACACTGAGGGATTAATTTGGTACAAGCGTTCCAAATAGGAGTATCGTACTTAATTATTACGTGTATCAAATGATACAAATGACGATGTAAACGTATGAAATGTTGGAGGGAACCTAACCTAATTAAAATCAGTTTTATCGATAACCGTTGGTTTCTCTTAAATTATATTATAGTAAAACGTCTTATAAAAAGGGTTATAAATTAAAGAGAAGAAGAAACGAGAACATTTTTAGAATTATGAATTATATTGGGAGTGTGAATAAGTTCTCGCCGTTTCACCATCAGATGGCGGTATAAAAATTTTGTGTGTATAATTCAAGATGATGACGCATCTATATTGAAGTTCTATAACCTATGTTTAAAATCAGTGCGTGTCTTTCCATTAACCTATAAAGAACATTTTCTTTTCGTAGCGTAAAACATGTCAAATTTCGTGCCAAATAAACCGTTTTTGCGGGGAATTTTACTGCACTACTTTATTCAGAAGAAATCTGCAGCTGAAGCACACAGAATTCTTGTAGAAACCTATGGTGATCATGCTCTGTCGGAAAGAACATGCAGAGATTGGTTTAACCGATTTAAAAATGGTGATTTTGATGTTCAAGATAGAGAACGCAGTGGTGCACCAAAAAAGTTTCAAGACGAAGAATTGGAAACATTACTTGCTGAAGATCCATGTCAGACGCAATCCGATGTTGCAAAATCATTAGGAGTTGATCGAACAACAGTTTCGAAACGTCTGACAGCATTAGGAATGATACAAAAGGAAGGATCTTGGGTGCCATACGAACTGAAGCCGAGAGATGTCGAACGGCGTCTTGTCACGTGTGAACAGCTGCTTCAACGACAAAAAAGGAAAGATTTCTTACATCGTATTGTGACTGGTGATGAAAATTGGATATACTACAGTAATCCCAAGCGTAAAGAATCGTGGGTTAAGCCCGGTGAAGCAGTAGCATCAACGCCAAAGCGGAATATCCACGGTTCCAAGCTCATGCTCTGCATTTGGTGGGATCAGCTGGGGGTAGTGTATTACGAGCTGCTCCAACCCAACCAAACCATCACAGGAGATCTCTATCGACGACAATTGATGCGTTTGAGCCGAGCATTGAAAGAAAAACGGCCGCAATATGAGCAAAGACACGATAAGGTGATTTTGCTGCATGATAACGCTCGGCCGCATGTCGCGTCACCGCATCAAAACATACCTGGAAACGCTGAAATGGGAAGTTCTACCCCACCCGCCGTACTCTCCAGACATTGCGTCTTCTGATTACTATTTATTTCGATCAATGACTAACGGTCTGGCTAAGCAGCACTTCACTTCGTATGAAGAAACGAAAAAATGGATCGATTCGTGGATAGCCGCAAAAGAAGTGTCGTTTTTTTGACCTGGAATTCAAATGCTGCCAGAAGTATAGGAAAAAGTAGTCTCCAGCGATGGGCAATACTTTAATTGACTTGTTTTTTTATTATTTTTTTTAAATAAAGGATTTATTTTTACAAAAAACGGCGAGAACTTATTCACACTCCCAATAATTGTCTAACAAAGCTATCTCAAGCAAATTGCTATTCCAAATATCACCACTAGAAGACAACCGACATGAATTAAAATCGTATTATATTTTTCCTTTAGTACGTTCAATATAAACGCACCTATATTAAAGCATTGGTGCGCATTAAATTTAATTTATACGCGTACTAACGTGTTGACCATGTAAACCAAACCATTATGTCACATCATGTTCAATTTAATATCACCGATCATATTATGTATGAATTTTGCACGCGGCCTGATATGAATATATTTAACGAGATGTAGGTAGATAAAAACGTTATTTGTGTTCAGATCTGGATACATTTGAGAAGCCGAGCACGTGAAAAATAGGTCTACATTTTATGCAGTCAGATCTGCTTATGTACGTGCACCGGCGTTAATGCCATCCGTATATCCGTGTGACTTGCACACGATGACGCGTCATTCACACACTGCTGCCTATAGGTGAGGCAGGAGCAGCACGGAATGGCGGGGAGGCTAGCGGTATACGATTGTCGGACGTTTGGAGAGGGAATAGTAGAGGGAGTCACGGCGATCTTCTATCCTCTATCGCAGACGTAAGAGCGAGAGAGATAGCATTATAAGAGGGAGCGGTGCACTTGGACACGGTGCATTTGGACATAGCCAATCACAGCACCGTGTGATTAGAGACATTTGTAGGGTCCCTTGGCGACTTGTGATTGGACTGTGTCCAATTGATATACACCCAATTAATATTGCCCCAACTGATATACACCCTTATAAGACGTCGTGGACAGAAATGCCGTCCTAAAATATATGTGTCGTATACTAAGAAAACGCTCGACTCACACTGTCTCGTGAGCAATACGCGGTGTTCCGACGACTGTTTCGTTCGCTCGAACATCCATGCATTTTTTCTTGTTAGCAAGGAAATCACTGTAATGCAAAAGGAGATCTTGGGGAA
>NW_022639793.1:88374-88560 GCF_010583005.1 Odontomachus brunneus | reverse complement strand
TATATATATATATATATATATATATATATATATATATAATATACGTTTATAGTTGATGCATACAAATATCTATTAGATACGTAAATAGCTATCTAATAGATATATAAATATCTATCAACATCACTTCTATTATACATACAGTATCTGTATACAAGGCGGACATTTTCACCATATATAGATATTTAA
>NW_022639793.1:87696-88364 GCF_010583005.1 Odontomachus brunneus | reverse complement strand
CGTGAGCAATACGCGGTGTTCCGACGACTGTTTCGTTCGCTCGAACATCCATGCATTTTTTCTTGTTAGCAAGGAAATCACTGTAATGCAAAAGGAGATCTTGGGGAAAGGTTTTCAGAAGGCTTCGACAAGTGCTTCTTAATAGCTGCTCTTAAAAAAATAAATAAATATTAAATTATTAGATTTATTTCAATATAGAATACTGCATTAATATAGAATACTGCAACAATACAACGCTTGTATGGATTGTCGAAGTAGAATATTTTTAATTTTAGTGTTGCATAAACACGTAAGATATAATTATTTCACATTTTATGCGTTCGAGTATCGTTCCATCGTTATAAAATTTGGTCGGCCTGAAAAGAGCCGATTTTTGTGTCAAAAGAAAATGAAGTCGATAGTTAATAGTCAGTCAATAGTCAGTCCAATATCCAGCACGGTCGATAACTTGATTGAATCGATTAGGTATCGAATCAATCAAGTTTGCGAGAAAGTCGGGTCAAAACCGAAGTTTTTCCCAGACAACGAACGAAAAAAAACGGACAATGATAGCAGAAACGGGTCGCGCTTCTGTATCCATAGTAATAAGGAACAATAATTATTTGAAACAGACGCAAAAATCGACCCTTTTTAGGACTACCAAATTTTATAACGATGGAACGATATTT
>NW_022639793.1:86805-87686 GCF_010583005.1 Odontomachus brunneus | reverse complement strand
ATCGACTTCATTTTCTTTTGACACAAAAATCGGCTCTTTTCAGGCCGACCAAATTTTATAACGATGGAACGATACTCGAACGCATAAAATGTGAAATAATTATATCTTACGTGTTTATGCAACACTAAAATTAAAAATATTCTACTTCGACAATCCATACAAGCGTTGTATTGTTGCAGTATTCTATATTAATGCAGTATTCTATATTGAAATAAATCTAATAATTTAATATTTATTTATTTTTTTAAGAGCAGCTATTAAGAAGCACTTGTCGAAGCCTCCTGAAAACCTTTCCCCAAGATCTCCTTTTGCATTACAGTGATTTCCTTGCTAACAAGAAAAAATGCATGGATGTTCGAGCGAACGAAACAGTCGTCGGAACACCGCGTATTGCTCACGTATAGACGAGACAGTGTGAGTCGAGCGTTTCCTTAGTATACGTCACATGTATTTTAGGACGGCATTTCTGTCCACGACGTCTTATAATGCTATCTCTCTCGCTCTTACGTCTGCGATAGAGGATGGAAGATCGCCGTGACTCCCTCTACTATTCCCTCTCCAAACGATCGTATACCGCTAGCCTCCTCGCCATTCCGTGCTGCTCCTGCCTCACCTATAGGCAGCAGTGTGTGAGTGACGCGTCATCGTGTGCGAGTCATACGGATATACGGACGGCATTAACGCCGGTGTGTGTACATATCTGATTATGTACAGGGTGCGGCGCCAAAATTCGGATAAATTATACATTTTTCCCAAACATATTTTTTATTGCAAAAACGAAAAAGTTTACAAAATTTTTTTAACCACATTGTTTGTAAAGCCATAAAGAACACATTTACTCAATATATCCCCCGCTTGCTTGAATGACCGCCTCCATTCTC
>NW_022639793.1:85959-86076 GCF_010583005.1 Odontomachus brunneus | reverse complement strand
CACAAAATTAAACAAGTACGAATATTAAATCTAAAGAAAGTATTTTCTCCGAAAAAACGGTATAAGAAGTATAAAAAATATGCAATAAGACAAATTAATGATCGCCACTAACGATTA
>NW_022639793.1:85789-85949 GCF_010583005.1 Odontomachus brunneus | reverse complement strand
AACATCTTCAATAAACATAGATGTTCCATAGATTTATAGATTTATTATATACGTCTATGAGATATTTTGTTCTATGTGGGTATCGGTGAATGCCGCTTCAATAACGGCTCTTAATGATGCGACGTTTGGATGTCTGGACTTGTTCGTGACCCTTTCAACT
>NW_022639793.1:85514-85779 GCF_010583005.1 Odontomachus brunneus | reverse complement strand
AATCTTGCAATTAAATATTTCTGCAACGTTTCTGCAATGTTTCTATGCTGTATGGGACAATATGGTATTGTCTTATGGGCTTTTTATAATAAGTTTTAAGTGGTAATGACATTAACCAATCACAGTCGATAGAAGAATAATCGATCCTATATAGAACAAAATATCTAATACACGTCATCAATAATAGATCTATAAATCAAAGGAACATCTATGTTTATAGAAAATATTATCTATATGTATAATATATGTAAATGTAATGTTAAGG
>NW_022639793.1:85216-85504 GCF_010583005.1 Odontomachus brunneus | reverse complement strand
TATATACGTATATTATTTACATACGTACATTACATTTACATATATTATACATATAGATAACATCTTCAATAAACATAGATGTTCCATAGATTTATAGATTTATTATATACGTCTATGAGATATTTTGTTCTATGTGGGTATCGGTGAATGCCGCTTCAATAACGGCTCTTAATGATGCGACGTTTGGATGTCTGGACTTGTTCGTGACCCTTTCAACTACGCTCTATACATAGAAGTCCAAAGGATTCAAATCTGGACTGTTAAGGAATACAAAAGCAGGTTGCAGCG
>NW_022639793.1:85136-85206 GCF_010583005.1 Odontomachus brunneus | reverse complement strand
ATATAAAAAAGAAATATAAATATATATAGCTTGTGTTATTTACAATTAATAATATATAATGTGTTTAATG
>NW_022639793.1:84748-85126 GCF_010583005.1 Odontomachus brunneus | reverse complement strand
CCTTTCAACTACGCTCTATACATAGAAGTCCAAAGGATTCAAATCTGGACTGTTAAGGAATACAAAAGCAGGTTGCAGCGTTCGAGAGCGGTGCACTTGGACACGGTGCATTTGGACACAGCCAATCACAGCACCGTGTGATTAGAGATATTTGTAGGGTCCCTTGGAACTGCGACTTGTGATTGGACTGTGTCCAATTGCCCCGTGTCCAACTGATATACACCCGCAGCGTTCAACTCTTGTCCTGACCAACTCTTGTCCTGACCAACTTTTGTCCTGACGTCTTCGGAAAGCATCTTTTTACTTTAATTGTGTAAGACATGTAGCGGAGGTCCTCCTCGCATTCGACGCATAGTTTTCTTGCTCACACCAACAACC
>NW_022639793.1:84182-84738 GCF_010583005.1 Odontomachus brunneus | reverse complement strand
TATGTTATATACGACTATTATGCACCCAGATAGAACTAATATTAAAATCATAAGACTAATATTAAAGTCATAAGACGTGTTTAAGTTGTCTTTAAGACATCTTTAAGAGATTATCTACAATAAATACTCAGATATATACAATAATACTCAGATTTTTTATATATAATGCTAAGTAATATATGTCTATAAGCATATATCTATAATATATATAAAACACGTATATAAAATGTGCATAGAAAAATGTACAATATACAGCTAATAGATATTTCTTTGAAATATAAACTATGAGGCTATCTATACAATAAGTACCCACATAACATAGGGGATTTAAAAAGAATTTAGTCGTATGTCACCAATCCTGAGTTCATTTTTAAATGCAAAAAGAATTCATCAGTGTTCAGTGAAAAGAATTCTTGTTGCACCTAAAAATAAACTCACAATTGCTGACCTACGACTGAATTCTTTTTCAATTCTCGCTGTTATCTGGGTATTTATTGTAAATAATCTCTTAAAGATGTCTTACATATACAAATTAAACACGTCTTATGACTTGATC
>NW_022639793.1:82937-84172 GCF_010583005.1 Odontomachus brunneus | reverse complement strand
CGCCCAGCGCGAACACTTTTAATAATCGCGGCTCTTCGGTTATACTCCGCACTTGGTTTCAACATTGCGACTGTTTCGAGGTTATGTACATGCGATGGTTTAGTGCGTCAAGCTATTTGAACGCTAATCGCGATATCTACCAATGGTATAGAACGGCGAAAATTTCAAATTAAATTTTATCCGGATTTTGGCGCCGCACCCTGTATATTGTTGGATATGCTCATATCTGATCACTTCGCATTCATATGTACAATAGGATTTGATGGTATCTGATTCGATATAATTTGATTTATTTCAACAGATTAGATACTATTCTTTTAGAAGTAACCCAGATAGCTACACCTGAACGAGTAAATTTCGCGCAAAATTTGCTATCAAGTTTTTATGGCTAATGGACAACAAATTTGATGCAGAATCTATCCTTGGTAAAAAAGTTGATAGAGGACGATAGAATAAAATTCTATCGTTCTATCGTTTTCTATCATTTTGAATATGGATTTTGGTTCGTGAATTCACAAATTTGAATAGTATTCTATTGTATACGATAGAATACAATAGATAGTGATCGAATTTTTATCGTTAGTTTCCTATAAAATACGAAATCGTTATAACTAAATAAAATACGATAAAATACGATAGAATTTATATCTGAACTAGCGTGCGAGAACGATGCAGCTTAAAGAAAACGATTCAAATTGATAGCGCTATAAATTCTTTTGTCAAACTGCTACCAAATATGTATCAAAGCTAGCTGTCTGATAACTTGTAGCAAATTTGCGCCCAATTTGTAATTTATTTTATAATATTCTCTATTATATAGAGTTTGACGTAAGCTGTATCGATAACAAAAAATGCATAAAACATTAAATTGGAAGGAATGGTCCAAGTCATTTTGTAAATAACCACATAAACTTTAGAGATATTAAATAAAATAGATAGGCGAATTAACGCGCGTATTTGCTAGATACGTTATAATATATTGTGAACACTATAAGTACACTTTATATAAGCATAAATTGTAAGAACATCGTTGGAGTCATTGGAGTCACCGCGTGCGCGCTCAATCGTCAGATTAAGCAACATTTTAACTCAGTCAGGATATGGATGAGTGACCGGAATACCGCTTCGAATTCGAAATTATCGAGGAAGGATTCGCGAAAGTTGTAGAGAGTGTTTGACAATCTTCGGTTCCTAGCAGTTATGAGACATGAGAAAATTAGAAATTAGTTTTTTTT
>NW_022639793.1:81108-82927 GCF_010583005.1 Odontomachus brunneus | reverse complement strand
TATCGTTCCATCGTTATAAAATTTGGTCGGCCTGAAAAGAGTCGATTTTTGTGCCAAAAAAATTGAGGTCGATAGTTAATAGTCAGTCAATAGTCAGTCCAATATCCGGCACGGTCTTGATTGAATCGATTAGATATTGAATCAATCAAGTTCGCGAGAAAGTCGGGTCGAACCGAAGTTCTTCCCAGACAACGAACGAAAAAAAGCGGACGATAATAGTAGAAACGGGTCGCATTTCTGTATCCATAATAATAAGGAACAATAATTATTTGAAACAGGCGCAAAAATCGGCTCTCTTTAGGGCTACCAAATTTTATAACGATGGAACGATATTTGAACACATAAAATATGAAATAATTATATCTCGTGTGTTTATGCAACACTAAAATTAAAAATATTCTACTTTGACAACCTATACAAGCGCTGTATTGTTGCAGTATTCTATATTGATGCAGTATTCTATATTGAAATAAATCTAATAATCTAATATTTATTTATTTTCTTAAGAGCAGCTATTAAGAAGCACTTATCCAAGCCTCCTGAAAACCCTTCCCCAAGATCTCCTTTTACATTACAGTGATTTCCTTGTTAACAAGAAAGAATGCATGGATGTTCGAGCGAGCGAAACAGTCGTCAGAACAACGCGTATTGCTCACGTATAGACGAGACAGTGTGAGTCGAGCGTTTCCTTAGTATACGTCACATGTATTTTAGGACGGCATTTCTGTCCACGTCTTATAATGCTATCTCTCTCGTTTTTACGTCTGCGATAGAGGATGGAAGATCGCCGTGACTCCCACCACTATTCCCTCTTCAAGCGTCCGACGCTATATACCGCTAGCCCCCTCCGCCTCATTATGCTGCTCCTGCCTCCGCCTACAGACAGCAGTGTGTAAGTGACGCGTCATCGTGTGGGAGTCACACGGATATACGGACGGCATTAACGCCGGTGCGTGTACATCTTACGTACAACGCGAAAGAAGCGAAGAAGGCACGTAGGGGAAGTGGTGGGAGATATTTCGATGTTGCATCCTTATCGCACGTCGTCCGATCGAGAGAGAAAACATCAGCAGACGTTACAGTTGTTAGTGGTGTCCTCAATAGCTCTCACTCATTCAACGCTTGAATGCAGATAACATGAGCGAGACAGCAATAGGGACACCGCGCTGTCTCTATAGGTGTCTCGCTCGCTTTAGTATCCAAGTATCACTCTTTCCTCTTTTCTCCTTAGCAGAAATGCACGTTGTGCCGATAAATGACATCGAACGACAAAATTTAACTTTTTTGTTGTACGAATGTGAATAGTCATTTCCGATGTATTTTTGCCCGCTAAGCACAAATCCTTAGTCCAAATTTGATTACCGTATTACATTTTTGAAAAAAATACATCGGAAATGATAGATATATTTCGTCATTATAAGGTCATTTATATGCGTCCTCATGTAATATTGAGATATTAAGATCATTACAAAGAATGAATTTTGCCGGCATATGAAAAAAATCATCTGATGCTATAAACATTTCAGTAATATTGCCGCATAATCTGATGTCAATGGTAATTGACAAAAACATTTCACAATTTGACATATCCTACGGAATGGAATAAATTTTTTTCTTTGTAAATTTCATGATAACCATCAGTATAGATATATCAGTATGTCACCATAAAGTATAGACTTTTCTTTGCAATTTTATAAAAAGACAGATTTTTTTGCAGAATGTCGACATATCTAAGGGCACGATCCATTGCACGCTGCAAACGCTTCGAAGTCTAAGCACTCAAAGTTACCCATGCATTTCTTTTAAATCGCTTAAGACC
>NW_022639793.1:75665-79704 GCF_010583005.1 Odontomachus brunneus | reverse complement strand
TATATATATATATATATATATATATATATATATATATATATATATATATTTTATATACGTATGCCACACATCTATTAGACATCAATAATATGCCACTATATATATATTTTACGCACATTGTTTATACCTCGAAGAAATATCTATTAGCTGTAAATTGTACATTATTCCATACACATTTTATACATGTATTTTATATGTATTATGGATTTGTGCTTATATACGTATATTATTTACATACGTACATTACATTTACATATATTATACATATAGATAACATCTTCAATAAACATAGATGTTCCATAGATTTATAGATTTATTATATACGTCTATGAGATATTTTGTTCTATGTGGGTATCGGTGAATGCCGCTTCAATAACGGCTCTTAATGATGCGACGTTTGGATGTCTGGACTTGTTCGTGACCCTTTCAACTACGCTCTATACATAGAAGTCCAAAGGATTCAAATCTGGACTGTTAAGGAATACAAAAGCAGGTTGCAGCGTTCGAGAGCGGTGCACTTGGACACGGTGCATTTGGACACAGCCAATCACAGCACCGTGTGATTAGAGATATTTGTAGGGTCCCTTGGAACTGCGACTTGTGATTGGACTGTGTCCAATTGCCCCGTGTCCAACTGATATACACCCGCAGCGTTCAACTCTTGTCCTGACCAACTCTTGTCCTGACCAACTTTTGTCCTGACGTCTTCGGAAAGCATCTTTTTACTTTAATTGTGTAAGACATGTAGCGGAGGTCCTCCTCGCATTCGACGCATAGTTTTCTTGCTCACACCAACAACCGACAACAATTTTCGGATCGACTGCCCTGGATCCTCAAAAATCAGCTCCTGAGCCCGTTGAATGATGTCGGGCGTCCTGACAACGTGCTCCTTCGAATGGGTTTTCCTTGCCGGTGTTGCAAAACCTTTGTTGGACTTCTCCGACTCATTGTACTTTGCGATGACACAGTTGATCTCGGGTACCCGAAAAACCGAATGATTTCTGTCGCCGAGCGCCCAGCGCGAACACTTTTAATAATCGCGGCTCTTCGGTTATACTCCGCACTTGGTTTCAACATTGCGACTGTTTCGAGGTTATGTACATGCGATGGTTTAGTGCGTCAAGCTATTTGAACGCTAATCGCGATATCTACCAATGGTATAGAACGGCGAAAATTTCAAATTAAATTTTATCCGGATTTTGGCGCCGCACCCTGTATATTGTTGGATATGCTCATATCTGATCACTTCGCATTCATATGTACAATAGGATTTGATGGTATCTGATTCGATATAATTTGATTTATTTCAACAGATTAGATACTATTCTTTTAGAAGTAACCCAGATAGCTACACCTGAACGAGTAAATTTCGCGCAAAATTTGCTATCAAGTTTTTATGGCTAATGGACAACAAATTTGATGCAGAATCTATCCTTGGTAAAAAAGTTGATAGAGGACGATAGAATAAAATTCTATCGTTCTATCGTTTTCTATCATTTTGAATATGGATTTTGGTTCGTGAATTCACAAATTTGAATAGTATTCTATTGTATACGATAGAATACAATAGATAGTGATCGAATTTTTATCGTTAGTTTCCTATAAAATACGAAATCGTTATAACTAAATAAAATACGATAAAATACGATAGAATTTATATCTGAACTAGCGTGCGAGAACGATGCAGCTTAAAGAAAACGATTCAAATTGATAGCGCTATAAATTCTTTTGTCAAACTGCTACCAAATATGTATCAAAGCTAGCTGTCTGATAACTTGTAGCAAATTTGCGCCCAATTTGTAATTTATTTTATAATATTCTCTATTATATAGAGTTTGACGTAAGCTGTATCGATAACAAAAAATGCATAAAACATTAAATTGGAAGGAATGGTCCAAGTCATTTTGTAAATAACCACATAAACTTTAGAGATATTAAATAAAATAGATAGGCGAATTAACGCGCGTATTTGCTAGATACGTTATAATATATTGTGAACACTATAAGTACACTTTATATAAGCATAAATTGTAAGAACATCGTTGGAGTCATTGGAGTCACCGCGTGCGCGCTCAATCGTCAGATTAAGCAACATTTTAACTCAGTCAGGATATGGATGAGTGACCGGAATACCGCTTCGAATTCGAAATTATCGAGGAAGGATTCGCGAAAGTTGTAGAGAGTGTTTGACAATCTTCGGTTCCTAGCAGTTATGAGACATGAGAAAATTAGAAATTAGTTTTTTTTTATAGCTACGCGGAAAACTTTCAAGCGAACATTTTTACATGATAACAAGGTTTGTGCAACGTTGATTCAATGTTTCTCAATGTTATTGTAATATTGACATCGTTGCTCTTCAACATTTTTTCAATATTGATACAACTTTACTGTTCTGTATGAGATGTGATTCAAACCTGATTATTACTCTTCTTATATCTACTATATAGGAAGCGTAATAATTAGATATGTATCATATATAACATTATATCTGATTATATATGAAATCTAGATCTGATCAGATCTTGATAAAATCCATATCTGGCTTTTTGCTGAACTTTTTTTTCAGGCTAATATCGTTATTAATAATGTTTTTAAAAATTTTCAAGTTAGTGTGCTTACTATTGAGTTTGTATGCTTCTTTTTTAAGTAATATACCTATGTTAACTATTCCTATGTTCCCTTTTTTTCTGATTGATATTACCACCCTCTCCTTCCTCTTCCGGCCATCTCTCCCTTCTCCATACCCTTCCACACGTCTTCCATGCCCAATTATCCACTGCCCTCCCTCCATATTTCCATACCTCATTTGGAATCTCATCAAGCTCCATCGCCTTTCCATCTTTCAGCTTTTTCATTATCTCCTTTATCTCTTCCTCTTCTTCTACTTTCCTTCTTCCTCTCACCACCTTTTCCTGCACTCCTCCCATCACTCTCATGAAATATTCCTTCCAGTTCTCAACTTCAATTTCTTTATTTACTTCTTCCTTCTTTACTCTCTCTCTCTCTCTCTCTCTCTCTCTCTCTCTCTCTCTTCATCGAGCCGCGATACATTTCTCTCTTCGCCGCGATCACTTAAGGTGATGACAAATTGAGAACCCCGGGTGGAACACCTGAATACTTAATCAACGGATAAAATTAACATTAATAAAACGACTGTCTGTGGCCGATCCACATCTTATCCGAGGACAAACACGGTACAAACGCTAGAACCACGTGATATACGCCTCACGACGAGACCACAGTGAGAAATACAGCAGTGTTCGTCAGTTTTTCACGTCGTTTCTCATCGGTGCGTCGATGGACGACACCAGGATCAACGACGAAGTGCCGTTCACGTTGAACCGAGTAACGACCAGGATGGAGCGGAATTCAGAGGAGTATCGCGGCGAACCGCTGAAGAACGAGGTATGATTTATTTGACGTGATCACGTCACTAAGAGAGAATTGACACCTTGACAGAAAGGTAAAAAGGTAGAAGTCAATCAGAACTTGCGTTGCTAGAAAAGCAGAAATTGTTAACTGTTTCCTGTAATTGATTTTTAATCTTAGAGCCATCGATACTACTTTTGTATAACAAATACAAAAAATCACTATAATTTTAGTTAAATCAACTATTTTTTCTCCTAGTGCAAACTCATTGAAACACTTGTGTTTCAGTCGGAAAACGAGAGCAACGACGAGGACTACACGCGTTCGCCGGTATTGCTCGACCTCGACGAAAACACTAAGCAGCAGCAGCAGAAGGCCGCACGTCGGGAAGCGAATTCGCCGAATACTGTACCCGCGGTGCGGGATCGACGTTTGCAGGATCAACTGACTCCGTCAGGTAGGTCTTCGACAAGATATGCGTCAAAATATGGAAGGGAAAAAAATTATCCGCGCTCGATACGTGTCAATTAAACACAATCGCTGTGACGCGCGAACGTCTCCATATATAATCAATCCTTTCAGTTATTGTCCTTTTTCATTTGTTTTGTGAGTTTGATATGTAAGGGCTATCGCACACAAATTGACATAACTGCATATGCATAGCATAAGA
>NW_022639793.1:70483-74155 GCF_010583005.1 Odontomachus brunneus | reverse complement strand
TCTCTCTCTCTCTCTCTCTCTCTCTCTCTCTCTCTCTCTCTCTCTCTCTCTCTCTCAACTGCCAGACAGAGGTGATGGGGGCAAAAACTCTGTTCTTGCCTATATCACCTCTCTTTCCATCCTCTCTCTTTCCTCTCTCTTCTTTCTCTCAGTCTCCTATATTCCCTCTTTCTCTTCCTATACTCCATCTTGTCTCTCTCACTCTCCCCCCTCCACCTTCTCAATTCCCTTCTTTCCTCCTTTTTTTACTTCTGCAATCCTCGTCCCACTACCCTCTATTCCATCTCACTCCTCTATCCCTCTCTCCCTCTCCCTCATAGACTTTCAAAACTTTCCTAATCCTCTCCATCACTTTCACCATCTCCTCTTGCCCCCTTCCTCCACTCCCCTTCAAATCTCTTCCTTTCTTCTCTATCTCATATAACTCTACATCTCTCCATACTTCCCGTCCTCCGTCCTTCTCCTCTCCTAACCATCCCTCTCAACTCCAAGATTACTGGGTGATCTGAGTCAATTTCTTTCTTCACCTCCATCCTTATCACCTCTCCTAGTACCTCCCCTCCTCCCAAGATGTAATCAATTACCAACTCCCCATTTCCTCCCGTATATGTAAACTCACCCTTTTCATCCCCAGTCACATTCCCATTCATTATCACAAATCTTCTTTCCTCAATCGCTTGCAATAACTTTCTGACTTCCCCATTCACCTTCTTATCCTTCGATCTCCTCTATCCTCCTTCCTCCTTCCTTCCTCCATCTTCACTCCATCCTTTTCTCTCTCCCGTTCTTGCATTAAAATCCCCTCCTATAAACACCCTCCTTCTTTCTTCTCTATTTTCCATCCAATCCTCCAGCCTTTCTAGCTTCCTCTCTATATCTTCATTTATGTACACTCCTATCTATGATCACCCACTTACATCCTTCCTTGATAATTTCCCCTTTTACCTTTCCTTCCATCTCCTCCTCCTCTTTCTCTAGCTCTATCTCACCTAAGTCCCTTCTCACTCTCACTAACATCTCCCCTATCGCCCTCCCCTTTCTGTTTCTCCTCATCGCCAACTGCACTTTCCATCTATACTCCTTCGGAAACCTTCCCTTCAATCTTTCCCAGCCCCTTCTCTCTACCCACATTTCCATCATTACTACCACCTCCCATTTCTTTACTCTTTCCCAGAATTCCTTGTTCTTGTTCCCCAACCCCGCCACATTCCAAAACGCTACTCTTCATCCTTTGTCTTTCCTTTTTTCTCCTCTCCTTTCCTCCTTCCTCTAATCTGATTCCCCCGATACCTCATCCCTCTCACCCTCCTCATCTCTCAATCTTAGCCTCTCCTCATTCTCTTTCTAACTCCACCACTTCCTGTCTATCTATATTCTCCCGTATCTTACCCAAACCTTCCTCCCCTTTTCTCTCTCACTTCTAGCAATCTTCTCCAATTTTCATTTCACCTTCCTCTCCTTCCACGTTAAATCATCTCTTATCTACATCCCTCTTCTTTCCCATTCTCTCTTCCTCCTCATTATTTCCTTCTTCACCTCCAGCTTCTCCATCCTAATTCTTACCCATCCCCCTCTCTCTCCTCTCTTCATTTTCCACACATCCCTTATCTGCCCTTCTATCCCCATTCCCCTCATTATTTCTTTTATCTTCCTCTCTAGTTCCCTCTCTCTCAGCTTCCCTCCTCTTTACCTCTCCACTCCTTCCTCTCTATCCTAACATCTCCTGCCTTCCAACTTCGTCCTCACTTTCCTATTCCTTCACTGCTTCTTCCCTGCCACTCATACACTCCCACACTCCTTTCGCTATCCTTCTCCCCTTCTCACTCACACCACTCCTTAACATCAAGCCTTTCTCTGTCTTTCTCTCACACTCTCTCTACACCTTTACTTTGCCAAATCACCTATCACACACCGGAAACGGAAGTCGCTTGGGTTTTTGTATACGTTAAAGTCTAGGAGGTTAGGCGTTTTGTTGGAATCAGTCGACCAATAAGTAGGTTCGCCACCGGAGAGACATTCCAAATTGTCAGATATAATTATACAAAAATTGTACAATTATCGTGTACCCTTACGAAAAAAAACACCCAATTTTTGGTATAAAAATATCCTCGAAAAAACTCTCAAATATTTAGTGTAAATTCGAATCGTCAATTAACGATTAACATTGAAATGAAGGTTAATCTTAAACAAAAACCTCAAATAAGTGTAAACACTAAACGGGAAAATATATCTTGCAGAAACAATTGCAACTAATCAGCTTATGTTGACTTTAAGTGAAATTTAGCTCTTTTATTTGATTCCTCACTATTTTCACACCTGAAAATTTACTCAGTACTGGTCGGTCGCGAACTCGAGATCTCAGACACCTCCAGGTTTCTAATGTCCCAGTAAGCTAAATATCATTATTACAACGTTAATATCATTATTACAACGATATTCAGTAACATGTAACGTTTTCAAGTATGTCGTATACAATAAATATTGTTATAACTACTTTGCATATATGAACACTACATTGCATATCTAGTGATTTTATTTTCTGATAATTACATAGAACTAGGAAAATATAGTTTTTAAAAGCTTATTTAATAAACATACAAAAGTAAAAATTTTGGGAAAGGTTCAATAAAATTTCCAAAACCGTGCCAAAAGTGATCGCATTAATACTTTTAATCTTTAGAATATGTTATACGAGTAATATTAAAAAAAATAGGCACGCAACAAGTGTTTTGTGTGTGCCTGTGAAAGGACCCCGCACAAACCTTATTGAAAATGGGTCCCGGTGGATTTGGCTGAAACTTTGGAAATTTGTAGTTTACGTGATCCTGATGAAAAGTTCTCATTGCCTCAACTTGATTCATTTAGCCGTATGAGGAGTCCTAGGAACCGTCGAAAGTAGGAAATAAGCGACTGCCATCGCCACTGTATAGGTAACCATCTGGTAATTCCTATCCCTTCCCTACCCTCTTCCCATTTCTCTTTCTCTCTTCCCCTCTCCCTTCCCCTCTCTTTCTCCTCTCTCTTCTTCTTTAATTAGTTTCCGTTATTTTATGTTAGCTTGCTTTCATTTACATTACTTTGCGTGATTTGTCCAAATACCTTTTCTTGCGATGAAGGAGTGAGGATTTAACGTTATATCAGATCCAATTGGATCATCCGGATTACAAGAATCTGAATGTCACTTTAAAAGGTTTTACCGTCGACATTAGTGTTACCCAATGTGCACCACGAGGAGGTTGCGCGATCGGAATTTTGCACATTATGTGACCCTGAAAAGGGCCGTTTGTGTGAAGGTGTATGTGTGTGTGTGTGTTGCGTGTGTGCGTGTGCACATTGGGTAACGCTAATGTCGACGGTAAAACCTTTTAAAGTGACATTCAGATTCTTGTAATCCGGATGATCCAATTGGATCTGATATAACGTTAAATCCTCACTCCTTCATCGCAAGAAAAGGTATTTGGACAAATCACGCAAAGTAATGTAAATGAAAGCAAGCTAACATAAAATAACGGAAACTAATTAAAGAAGAAGAGAGAGGAGAAAGAGAGGGGAAGGGAGAGGGGAAGAGAGAAAGAGAAATGGGAAGAGGGTAGGGAAGGGATAGGAATTACCAGATGGTTACCTATACAGTAGCGATGGCAGTCGCTTATTTCTTACTTTCGACGGTTCCTA
>NW_022639793.1:69926-70454 GCF_010583005.1 Odontomachus brunneus | reverse complement strand
GTGGATTTGGCTGAAACTTTGGAAATTTGTAGTTTACGTGATCCTGATGAAAAGTTCTCATTGCCTCAACTTGATTCATTTAGCCGTATGAGTCCTAGGAACCGTCGAAAGTAGGAAATAAGCGACTGCCATCGCCACTGTATAGGTAACCATCTGGTAATTCCTATCCCTTCCCTACCCTCTTCCCATTTCTCTTTCTCTCTTCCCCTCTCCCTTCCCCTCTCTTTCTCCTCTCTCTTCTTCTTTAATTAGTTTCCGTTATTTTATGTTAGCTTGCTTTCATTTACATTACTTTGCGTGATTTGTCCAAATACCTTTTCTTGCGATGAAGGAGTGAGGATTTAACGTTATATCAGATCCAATTGGATCATCCGGATTACAAGAATCTGAATGTCACTTTAAAAGGTTTTACCGTCGACATTAGTGTTACCCAATGTGCACCACGAGGAGGTTGCGCGATCGGAATTTTGCACATTATGTGACCCTGAAAAGGGCCGTTTGTGTGAAGGTGTATGTGTGTGTGTGTGT
>NW_022639793.1:69805-69916 GCF_010583005.1 Odontomachus brunneus | reverse complement strand
AATAAACTGGTTTTGTGTAACACAGTGTACGCAACTGGAAAGCACCCAGAAATGGTGTGTTCTAAAATGCATTACAAAAGTTGTAAGAACCTTTAATTGACTAACTATACG
>NW_022639793.1:64550-69795 GCF_010583005.1 Odontomachus brunneus | reverse complement strand
CTAATGTCGACGGTAAAACCTTTTAAAGTGACATTCAGATTCTTGTAATCCGGATGATCCAATTGGATCTGATATAACGTTAAATCCTCACTCCTTCATCGCAAGAAAAGGTATTTGGACAAATCACGTAAAGTAATGTAAATGAAAGCAAGCTAACATAAAATAACGGAAACTAATTAAAGAAGAAGAGAGAGGAGAAAGAGAGGGGAAGGGAGAAGGGAAGAGAGAAAGAGAAATGGGAAGAAGGTAGGGAAGGGATAGGAATTACCAGATGGTTACCTATACAGTAGCGATGGCAGTCGCTTATTTCTTACTTTCGACGGTTCCTAGGACGGGTGTATATCAGTTGGACACGGGGCAATTGGACACAGTCCAATCACAAGTCGCTGTTCGAAGGGACCCTACAAATGTCTCTAATCACACGGTGCTGTAATTGGCTGTGTCCAAATGCACCGTGTCCAAGTGCACCGCTCCCTCCTAGGACTCATACGGCTCAATGAATCAAGTTGAGGCAATGAGAACTTTTCATCAGGATCACGTAAACTACAAATTTCCAAAGTTTCAGCCAAATCCACCGGGACCCATTTTCCATAAGGTTTGTGCGGGGTCCTTTCCCTTGGCACGCCAAGTATTTTCTATGTGCGTGTGAAATTTTATTTAACCATTCCCAACATTTTTACTTTTGTATGTTTACTAAGTAAGCTTTTAAAAACTATTTTTGCCTAATTCTGTGTAATTATCAGAAAATAAAATCACTAGATACCTAATGTAGTGTTCATATATGCAAAGTAGTTATAACAATATTTATTGTATATGAGATTAATTTCACTTGGCGTAAACCGTTTGATATAATTTCTTTTTGTAAGAATTTTGTCAATAACTTTTTTTATATTTTTTTCAAGTGAAACAAAGCGTGTGCACTTGGCTTCTTTTTTTACCTTTTTTTAAAGAGGTAATTTTTGTACGGATATCATTTCTTTTTGTAAAATCCTTATCTCTGAAAATATCATAACATAAGCAACATTAAACAATATAAATATAGTACAGTCACTTCTTTTTGTATAATACTTATCTCTAAAAATCACAACATAAGCAACATTAAACAATATAAATATAATAAAGTGTAATGCCGTAAATTAACCTCTTAATGTAATTAACCTTTTATATTGATTAATTTCTTAACATAACATGCAGGCGGACTGTCACTCGCAGCTTTATCTGTGTGTGTTAGCAGAAATTCTCACATCTCAGAAGGTATTTTCCAATTGCTTAACACATCTTGACACACACGTACACAAAACCAGTTTATTGGTCACATATTATCTAAAATATCTTGTAAGATAATATGCAACCAATAAACTGGTTTTGTGTAACACAGTGTACGCAACTGGAAAGCACCCAGAAATGGTGTGTTCTAAAATGCATTACAAAAGTTGTAAGAACCTTTAATTGACTAACTATACGCACTGTAATTGTAAATGTTGTTAGACCAATTCTTTTGGAACAAAAAAGTTAATTGAAAAAATAAATTGGTACAACATCTACAATTACAATTCATATATATATAAATTGCCTATTTTACGAGAATATTAGTTACTTATCTGATATTTGTTCATTCCTTATTTATTTCTTTCTATTTTCCATCTTCATCTCGCTTACTTCTTTCACCTTGCAGGTTTCATTCTTCAATTGACGATAATGATAAATTGATTCTAATGCGAAAAACGAAACAGTGAATAACGTTTATGTAGAAACATCAAAACTGAAAAGCTAATATTGTTTAATTACATAATATTGTTTACATAATAATAATTATATATGTATAATTCCAAACAGCCAAACCTGAGCGAGCAAATTCTGCGCAAAAGTTGATATCAAGTGTTGACAGCAAACAGGCAAAAATTTGCAACAAATTTTATGTTATCAAATTATACTGGCAAACTGCTACCAAATATGTAACAAGGCTTGGTGCCGAGAAACATGCAGCAAATTTGCAACAAAAACTGTGCAAATTTTGCAGCGCATAACTTTGCACCAAATAGGCACCAAACACCGAACAGCGCTTGCACACAAGACACGAGAGCAAATTGGCAGAAAGCCTTACACTCAATCAGTTGATCGAGATGGAGGCGACGTGCATTCTTACAGAAATATCATACTGACAAGGCGAGGACCAGGTGACTCAC
This sequence comes from Odontomachus brunneus, assembly GCF_010583005.1. Classification (NCBI taxonomy): domain Eukaryota; kingdom Metazoa; phylum Arthropoda; class Insecta; order Hymenoptera; family Formicidae; genus Odontomachus; species Odontomachus brunneus. The sequence goes on along the minus strand of NW_022639793.1, from coordinate 67,609 downwards.
CCTGGGATTTTGACCCCAATTTTTTAAATTATTCTGGACATGAAAAAAAAAGATACGTGTCCCGGCGTTTGATTGAATAAGCCTTAGTTTCGGAGTAATAAATTTGTGAAAAATGGCCATATCCGAAGCGCACCGCGGCGCGCCATATGAGCCTTCCCGGTAACTGTACTTTCAACCAGTGCAGTTGGCTTCGTGAGTTAGGTGCTTGCTTCGTAATTCGTAAGATCCAAGTTCGCTCACGGAGATGAGCAATAATTTTTTGAGTGTTTTTATTTATTTTTATTTATTTTGATGATATTGATATGGTATAAAAAGATATAGTATAAAAAGACTCATTCTTTAATTCATTCACAATTATCATCGGGAGCTTTTACAGATATGATCAAGTACGCTTGGTTTGCATCGAAATTAATTCCTGAAAGAAATGTGTTTCGAAACGTCAACGAAATATGTTTCTTCCCTTACGGAAAAATAAATGTGTATGTGATACTCCTTCATTTATTCATTGTGCAAACTGTAGAAAATTTACATGCTTTAAATGTTTTTATGATGTTTATCATCCAAGTAATTGTTCCGCATCGAAATAATTTAATTTTGTAATAAATCCGCAATACTTAAATAATTGAATTTTGTAATAAAAATATTCACATTCACATTTCAGATGTTTGTTTATTCTTCTTCTTCTACGATTACTTATTTTAAAAACTAGAAATTTAAAATACTGTTAATATTATTTCCAATTAAATTTTAAATTTAAACAATTCGAAAATTTAGATACGTTGCCTTTATACGAGGGCTGCTCCGTAAGTTTTGCGACTTGGCAACACTGGCGTTGCTAGGTAAAATCTAACCTTACCATCAAAAAGTTTGACAGTTTGGAAGATTTTTTTACTCGAAACGTTTTGTCGTACGGAGGCTACTTATATTGTTTACAGTGACTTGAAAATTGTGTCTCAGCGAAAAAATGGAATTAACACGAGAACACTTTCGTGCGATGATTTTTTACGACTTTCGACGTGGATTATCGAGACAAGAGTGCATCGATCAACTTGCTTCCACTTTTGGCAATGAAGCACCACAAAGGCCACTATTTGTCGCTGGTTTAATGAATTCAATCGTGGTCGTAGTTCGCTCACCGACGAACCTCGCGAAGGTCGTCCAAAATCAGCTGCTGTGCCAGAAAACATCGATGCTGTGCGTGAATTGATAATGCAAGATCGACATGTGACATACCGTGAGATTCAGGCATCCCTGGGTGTTGGTATGAATTGCATACAAACGATATTGCATGAACATTTGGCCGTAAAAAAAATTTGTTCACGTTGGATCCCGCATAATTTGACAATTGCTCAAAAAAAGGATCGTGTAAATTGGTGCAAAAAGTGCTGAAGAAATTCGATCGAGGTGCGTCAAATGCCGTATATAACCTCTACACAGGTGACGAGTCATGGATTTATGCATATGAGCCGGAAACTAAACAACAGTCGACTGTGTGGGTCTTTCAAAGTGAACCTAATTCAACAAAAGTTGTTCGTGCTCGAAGCACTTCGAAACAAATGGTCGCCTGTTTTTTCGGAAAAACTGGTCATGTGGCAACAGTACCCTTAGAGAAACGTAGAACGGTCAATTCTGAGTGGTACACAACCATTTGTTTGCCAGAAGTTTTTGGCCATATAAGGAAAAACAACTCAAGACGACGAATCATTCTTCACCATGACAATGCGAGCTCTCACACATCGACTCAAACAACCGGGAGCGGTGCACTTGGACACGGTACATTTGGACACAGCCAATCACAGCACCGTGTGATTAGAGACATTTGTAGGGTCCCTTGGAACAGCGACTTGTGATTGGACTGTGTCCAATTGCCCCGTGTCCAACTGATATACACTCCAAACAACCGCCTATTTGACCAGTGAAAACATCGAATTAATGGGTCATCCACCGTACAGTTTTGATTTGGCACCCAATGACTTCTTTTTGTTCCCGAACATCAAGAATAAACTGCGTGGTCAACGATTTTCGACGCCAGAAGAAGCGGTTAATGCGTTTAAAACATATGTTTTGGAGGTACCACTTTCGGAGTGGCATGGATGCTATAATAAATGGTTTGAGCGAATGCAGAAGTGTATTGATCATCATGGAGAATACTTTGAAAAACAATAAAGCCATTTTCAATGACAAATTACCGTGTTTTCCTTATTAATCGCAAAACTTACGGAGCAGCCCTCGTATGTTATCCATTACAAATAACTTATATATTATTATTATTATGTATTTATTATTTCAAATATTATTACTTGAATTAAAATTCTCTTAAAATTAAATTTAAATTAATATTTAGAATGTGATATTAAATTAAATTTTCTATTTCAAAAATTTGCATACTGTATCAATATCATTAAAATAAATAAAAATAAATAAAAACACTCATTAAAAAAAAATTATTGCTCACTTCCGTGAGCGAACTTGAATCTTACGAATTATGAAGCAAACACCTAACTCACGAAGCCAACTGCACTGGTTGGAAGTACAGTTACCGGGAAGGCTCATATGGCACGTCGCGGTGCGCTTCGGATATGGCCAATTTCCACAAATTTATTACTCCGAAACTAAAACCTATTCAATCAAACGCTGGGACACGTATCTTTTTTTTTCATCTTCAGAATAATTTAAAAAATTGGGGTCGAAATCCCAGAGTCACCTGGTCCTCCCCTTGTGAGAGTCATTGTTTAATTACTTATTTTCAGTATTAAAAGTACAGTGTTTAGTAATATTCTGTGATTTAAATACAGCTCTTAGCGCTCAAGTATTTCAGTGTTTAGTGTTACAAATATTACCTTATGATTGATTTAAATACTTAAATATTGATATATAATACTTCGTTCAGTGATAAAATACTTACGAAGAGCATTGTCAATATTTAAATACTAATATGTCATACTTTGCTAAGTGATGAAATACTTACGTAAAATATTGTCAAGATTTAAATTGTTAACCGAGACAGCGCATAGTATTAGTGATAAATATTTATAAATATTTGGAATTACTTTCTTAAA
>NW_022639793.1:61883-64540 GCF_010583005.1 Odontomachus brunneus | reverse complement strand
AATGGTACTTATTTGGAACGAAACTCGACATTTTCAACGCAGTAAAAATTAAACTTGTGCAAAACTCAAAGGCTTGTAAACAATATTTGGTTGACAGATGTTAACACTTCACGATACAGCAAAAATCAGCTGTCGCCGTCAACCATTTATAGCACCTAGAGCCATCTTTTGAAAACGGACCGAACTAAGTTGTACACCCAATATATGAATATTTTATAAATATTTTATGTATATACATAAAGAGAGAGAGGAAAAAGTATGAAAATCTTTATCCAAAATATAGACTAAATATATAAATATTTTATACAATATTTATAGTAAATAAAAAATTAATATTTTGTAAAAATTTCTATAAGTATTATATATGAAAAAATAAATATAATTATTTATAATTATTAAATTAATGAAGAAATAAGAAAATCGAAATTTAAATTGGTAATGTATACAGGGTGTCCCACACTCTCCTCCGGGCATTTTGTGGGGACGTAGAATGGGTTGATGTGAACATAAAAGTCCTATACCGTTTTGCGAAATTCGCAATAATAGCCAAGATATTAATTTAAAAAAAATTAAGGAAAAACGCACGCTGAATGATAGAGGACGGGCCGCTCGAGTTACAGCGCGGTCTAATAATATAAAGCGCGGATGTTACGCGCGGTGATTGGAAGACAATGCACCACTGCCTATACTTATACTGCTGCGCTTCTACGTCTTGTCGCACCGCGCCGAGATAAGAATAGGCAGTGGTGCATTATCTTCCAATCACCGCGCGTGACATCTGCGCGTTTTATTACTGGGCCGCGCTGTGACTTGAACGGTCCATCCTCTACCATTCACAAGGGGACTTCACAGTGTGATACCAATCATTGGCTGCATTCAGCAGACTCAACAGTTACACAACAGTTGAGTAATTTGTCAATGTAATTGGTCTAGATTTAGGGATCTAATAGCAAGAACCAATAATCGTTGATTGCTCACTGAGCGCTTTTTCTACTGAATGCGCCCAATTTCAACGAAACTCATTGTATCAATAGGTCATCACATCTAATGTTATCGAGTAAACGGATAAGACGCGCCTCTCAAGTATTTGCGAGAAAATTGTAATTAAAAATTTCGAGCGCCTTATATACACGTGCAACATATCAGTTATTGGAAGCGTTCGTGGCGCAGCGACAGCGCGCTAGATTCGTAGTGTCGACGTTGCGGGTTCAAGTCTCGATAATTTTTTTTTATTTTTTTCTTGGAAATAAATTTTTTCACGATACAATGTAAATATTATACGAAATAAATACAATTAATACGTTTTATTTTGTGTATTATAAGATGTATTACATTTTGGCCTGGGAAATCTATAAAATTCTTTATAAAATAATTGAAATAGTAGAAATAAGAAACATTATAAATGATTTCTAATAACAACAGTAGGTCAGTGCTATACACAACAGAAGTAAAGATGAAAACTTGTTTTATTTATGAGTGGAAGTGGATGGAACAGTACATGTTATTGGATGATATTTGTCATAAAAGCAAGGGAAGCAATAATTCGCACGACATTGTGCGCATTATATAAAACTTGCATTTTTGCAGTCGCATGGTTTCTTTAGAATGTCAAGCGGGAAACATACTTCATTTACATTCATAAAAACCTCTCTCTCATCTATTAATTTCGACGCAAGCCATGCATACTGCAACATATTTTTAAGATTGGTGCAGACAATTGATGATGCACGATTGCATGAATTTTGATACAATCTTCACGAGATGCTATTTCACGTTTTTGTTCTATTAAAAATGAACAATTTTGCAGACGCTTGATCAAATTTTTAACTTGTCTATAAAAATAAACGTCACATGGTTGATATAACAGTGTACACTTTGGAGGAATAACTTTTATTGTACATGTTCCTGCATTGTCATTGTCCAGAAAAATTTCGTCATACAATGCAGAATTTGTTTGACCGTTCCACGAATCTATTAATAACAAAAATTTTTCATCTTTTATATATGATAGTTACACTTCTTTCAAACATTGAATATATAGCTGTGTTGTGAGTTTCCCAGACTTCGAGGATGTTACTATTACATTAGTATACATTTTTAATAATTCGTCGACAGTTTTTTTAACTTTTGGACCAAACACATCTGTCGCTTCTTGAAGACATATGAATACGTGCCGTAATAATTTCTCAGACATGGTAATTGTATATTGTGCTGTGTACGAATGGCTAATTTTATTAATGTTTTGCCGTTGTACAAAAATTGTTTTCATTCCTCGCGTGCACAGAGTTCTATCATACGTTGATTGATATTGACATCCTGCAACATATACCCACATAGAAAAAATATCTCATAGACGTATATAATAAATCTATAAATCTATGGAACATCTATGTTTATTGAAGATGTTATCTATATGTATAATATATGTAAATGTAATGTACGTATGTAAATAATATACGTATATAAGCACAAATCCATAATACATATAAAATACATGTATAAAATGTGTATGGAATAATGTACAATTTACAGCTAATAGATATTTCTTTGAGGTATAAACAATGTGCGTAAAATATATATATAGTGGCATATTATTGATGTCTAATAGATGTATGGCATACGTATATAATATATATATATATATATATATATATATA
>NW_022639793.1:54271-56265 GCF_010583005.1 Odontomachus brunneus | reverse complement strand
GGACCCAATTTCCTTGCTTTTGGATGTATCCCGCGGCTTTGAGTCGTTTCGAAATAGCTTGTTGAGTAACTTCCAATGTTCTTGCGAGCTCTTTTTGCGTTTGACACGAATCTTGATCGAGTAATGTTTCTAATTCTTCATCTTCAAACTTTTTCGGTTGACCCGAACGCTCTTTGTCTTCAACACTAAAATCACCACTTTGAAATCGTCGAAACCATTCTCTGCAAGATTTATCCGACGGTGCAGATTCACCATAAACTTCCACAAGCATTCGATGCGCTTCAGCTGCACTTTTCTTCCAATTGAAACAGAAAATCAAAACTTCCCGCAAATGGTACTTATTTGGAACGAAACTCGACATTTTCAACGCAGTAAAAATTAAACTTGTGCAAAACTCAAAGGCTTGTAAACAATATTTGGTTGACAGATGTTAACACTTCACGATACAGCAAAAATCAGCTGTCGCCGTCAACCATTTATAGCACCTAGAGCCATCTTTTGAAAACGGACCGAACTAAGTTGTACACCCAATATATGAATATTTTATAAATATTTTATGTATATACATAAAGAGAGAGAGGAAAAAGTATGAAAATCTTTATCCAAAATATAGACTAAATATATAAATATTTTATACAATATTTATAGTAAATAAAAAATTAATATTTTGTAAAAATTTCTATAAGTATTATATATGAAAAAATAAATATAATTATTTATAATTATTAAATTAATGAAGAAATAAGAAAATCGAAATTTAAATTGGTAATGTATACAGGGTGTCCCACACTCTCCTCCGGGCATTTTGTGGGGACGTAGAATGGGTTGATGTGAACATAAAAGTCCTATACCGTTTTGCGAAATTCGCAATAATAGCCAAGATATTAATTTAAAAAAAATTAAGGAAAAACGCACGCTGAATGATAGAGGACGGGCCGCTCGAGTTACAGCGCGGTCTAATAATATAAAGCGCGGATGTTACGCGCGGTGATTGGAAGACAATGCACCACTGCCTATACTTATACTGCTGCGCTTCTACGTCTTGTCGCACCGCGCCGAGATAAGAATAGGCAGTGGTGCATTATCTTCCAATCACCGCGCGTGACATCTGCGCGTTTTATTACTGGGCCGCGCTGTGACTTGAACGGTCCATCCTCTACCATTCACAAGGGGACTTCACAGTGTGATACCAATCATTGGCTGCATTCAGCAGACTCAACAGTTACACAACAGTTGAGTAATTTGTCAATGTAATTGGTCTAGATTTAGGGATCTAATAGCAAGAACCAATAATCGTTGATTGCTCACTGAGCGCTTTTTCTACTGAATGCGCCCAATTTCAACGAAACTCATTGTATCAATAGGTCATCACATCTAATGTTATCGAGTAAACGGATAAGACGCGCCTCTCAAGTATTTGCGAGAAAATTGTAATTAAAAATTTCGAGCGCCTTATATACACGTGCAACATATCAGTTATTGGAAGCGTTCGTGGCGCAGCGACAGCGCGCTAGATTCGTAGTGTCGACGTTGCGGGTTCAAGTCTCGATAATTTTTTTTTATTTTTTTCTTGGAAATAAATTTTTTCACGATACAATGTAAATATTATACGAAATAAATACAATTAATACGTTTTATTTTGTGTATTATAAGATGTATTACATTTTGGCCTGGGAAATCTATAAAATTCTTTATAAAATAATTGAAATAGTAGAAATAAGAAACATTATAAATGATTTCTAATAACAACAGTAGGTCAGTGCTATACACAACAGAAGTAAAGATGAAAACTTGTTTTATTTATGAGTGGAAGTGGATGGAACAGTACATGTTATTGGATGATATTTGTCATAAAAGCAAGGGAAGCAATAATTCGCACGACATTGTGCGCATTATATAAAACTTGCATTTTTGCAGTCGCATGGTTTCTTTAGAATGTCAAGCGGGAAACATACTTCATTTACATTCATAAAAACCTCTCTCTCATCTATTAA
>NW_022639793.1:50580-54261 GCF_010583005.1 Odontomachus brunneus | reverse complement strand
AGTAACTTCCAATGTTCTTGCGAGCTCTTTTTGCGTTTGACACGAATCTTGATCGAGTAATGTTTCTAATTCTTCATCTTCAAACTTTTTCGGTTGACCCGAACGCTCTTTGTCTTCAACACTAAAATCACCACTTTGAAATCGTCGAAACCATTCTCTGCAAGATTTATCCGACGGTGCAGATTCACCATAAACTTCCACAAGCATTCGATGCGCTTCAGCTGCACTTTTCTTCCAATTGAAACAGAAAATCAAAACTTCCCGCAAATGGTACTTATTTGGAACGAAACTCGACATTTTCAACGCAGTAAAAATTAAACTTGTGCAAAACTCAAAGGCTTGTAAACAATATTTGGTTGACAGATGTTAACACTTCACGATACAGCAAAAATCAGCTGTCGCCGTCAACCATTTATAGCACCTAGAGCCATCTTTTGAAAACGGACCGAACTAAGTTGTACACCCAATATATGAATATTTTATAAATATTTTATGTATATACATAAAGAGAGAGAGGAAAAAGTATGAAAATCTTTATCCAAAATATAGACTAAATATATAAATATTTTATACAATATTTATAGTAAATAAAAAATTAATATTTTGTAAAAATTTCTATAAGTATTATATATGAAAAAATAAATATAATTATTTATAATTATTAAATTAATGAAGAAATAAGAAAATCGAAATTTAAATTGGTAATGTATACAGGGTGTCCCACACTCTCCTCCGGGCATTTTGTGGGGACGTAGAATGGGTTGATGTGAACATAAAAGTCCTATACCGTTTTGCGAAATTCGCAATAATAGCCAAGATATTAATTTAAAAAAAATTAAGGAAAAACGCACGCTGAATGATAGAGGACGGGCCGCTCGAGTTACAGCGCGGTCTAATAATATAAAGCGCGGATGTTACGCGCGGTGATTGGAAGACAATGCACCACTGCCTATACTTATACTGCTGCGCTTCTACGTCTTGTCGCACCGCGCCGAGATAAGAATAGGCAGTGGTGCATTATCTTCCAATCACCGCGCGTGACATCTGCGCGTTTTATTACTGGGCCGCGCTGTGACTTGAACGGTCCATCCTCTACCATTCACAAGGGGACTTCACAGTGTGATACCAATCATTGGCTGCATTCAGCAGACTCAACAGTTACACAACAGTTGAGTAATTTGTCAATGTAATTGGTCTAGATTTAGGGATCTAATAGCAAGAACCAATAATCGTTGATTGCTCACTGAGCGCTTTTTCTACTGAATGCGCCCAATTTCAACGAAACTCATTGTATCAATAGGTCATCACATCTAATGTTATCGAGTAAACGGATAAGACGCGCCTCTCAAGTATTTGCGAGAAAATTGTAATTAAAAATTTCGAGCGCCTTATATACACGTGCAACATATCAGTTATTGGAAGCGTTCGTGGCGCAGCGACAGCGCGCTAGATTCGTAGTGTCGACGTTGCGGGTTCAAGTCTCGATAATTTTTTTTTATTTTTTTCTTGGAAATAAATTTTTTCACGATACAATGTAAATATTATACGAAATAAATACAATTAATACGTTTTATTTTGTGTATTATAAGATGTATTACATTTTGGCCTGGGAAATCTATAAAATTCTTTATAAAATAATTGAAATAGTAGAAATAAGAAACATTATAAATGATTTCTAATAACAACAGTAGGTCAGTGCTATACACAACAGAAGTAAAGATGAAAACTTGTTTTATTTATGAGTGGAAGTGGATGGAACAGTACATGTTATTGGATGATATTTGTCATAAAAGCAAGGGAAGCAATAATTCGCACGACATTGTGCGCATTATATAAAACTTGCATTTTTGCAGTCGCATGGTTTCTTTAGAATGTCAAGCGGGAAACATACTTCATTTACATTCATAAAAACCTCTCTCTCATCTATTAATTTCGACGCAAGCCATGCATACTGCAACATATTTTTAAGATTGGTGCAGACAATTGATGATGCACGATTGCATGAATTTTGATACAATCTTCACGAGATGCTATTTCACGTTTTTGTTCTATTAAAAATGAACAATTTTGCAGACGCTTGATCAAATTTTTAACTTGTCTATAAAAATAAACGTCACATGGTTGATATAACAGTGTACACTTTGGAGGAATAACTTTTATTGTACATGTTCCTGCATTGTCATTGTCCAGAAAAATTTCGTCATACAATGCAGAATTTGTTTGACCGTTCCACGAATCTATTAATAACAAAAATTTTTCATCTTTTATATATGATAGTTACACTTCTTTCAAACATTGAATATATAGCTGTGTTGTGAGTTTCCCAGACTTCGAGGATGTTACTATTACATTAGTATACATTTTTAATAATTCGTCGACAGTTTTTTTAACTTTTGGACCAAACACATCTGTCGCTTCTTGAAGACATATGAATACGTGCCGTAATAATTTCTCAGACATGGTAATTGTATATTGTGCTGTGTACGAATGGCTAATTTTATTAATGTTTTGCCGTTGTACAAAAATTGTTTTCATTCCTCGCGTGCACAGAGTTCTATCATACGTTGATTGATATTGACATCCTGCAACATATACCCACATAGAAAAAATATCTCATAGACGTATATAATAAATCTATAAATCTATGGAACATCTATGTTTATTGAAGATGTTATCTATATGTATAATATATGTAAATGTAATGTACGTATGTAAATAATATACGTATATAAGCACAAATCCATAATACATATAAAATACATGTATAAAATGTGTATGGAATAATGTACAATTTACAGCTAATAGATATTTCTTTGAGGTATAAACAATGTGCGTAAAATATATATATAGTGGCATATTATTGATGTCTAATAGATGTATGGCATACGTATATAATATATATATATATATATATATATATATAGCTTGTGTTATTTACAATTAATGTACATATATAATATGTTTAATGAATGTATGTAAGATAATATATTCTTTACAATTAACAGACATCTATTACACTTATGTAAAACGTTTATTTTATATATATTAACGAATATGTATATTAATGTATATTAACGAATATGTTATATACGATTATTATGCGCCCAGATAGAACAAATGTTAAAATCAAGTCCTAAGACGTGTTTAATTTGTATATGTAAGGCATCTTTAAGAGATTATTTACAATAAATACCCAGATAACAGCGAGAATTGAAAAAGAATTCAGTCGTAGGTCAGCAATTGTGAGTTTATTTTTAGGTGCAAAAAGAATTCTTTTCACTGAACACTGATGAATTCTTTTTGCATTTAAAAATGAACTTAGGATTGGTGACATACGACTGAATTCTTTTTAAATCCCCTATGTTATGTGGGTACTTATTGTATAGATAGCTTCATAGTTTATATTTCAAAGAAATATCTATTAGTTGTACATTGTACATTTTTCTATGCACATTTTATATACGCGTTTTATATATATTATAGATATGTGCTTATAGACATATATTATTATACTTAACATTATATATAAAAAATCTGAGTATTATTGTATATATCTGAGTATTTATTGTAGATAATCTCTTAAAGATGTCTTAACGACAACTTAAACACGTCTTATGACTGATTTTAATATTAGTTCTATCTGGGTGCATAATAGTCGTATATAACATATTCGTTAATATA
>NW_022639793.1:48717-50187 GCF_010583005.1 Odontomachus brunneus | reverse complement strand
ATTTTTTTTTTGTTGGATTAATCATTATAACATTTTGTTAAAAATGTAAAAGTAATCATCACTGGTTCACTACATTACATCAATATTCATCGCATATCGAATGTTGCATTGTTTCAATATCTATCAACAAATTATCCAATAAACAACAAGTAAAAATTACATAACTATTATTTAGTGTTTGCTAAGTATGTTATAATATACTGTGAACATTATAAGGGTACATTATATAAGCATCAATTTTAAGAATATCGTTGGAGTCATCAGAGTCACCGCGTGCGCGCTCGATCCGTCACGTTAAGCAACAGTTTAGTGCGGTCAGGACATGGATGGGGGGAGAGGGTGCCGGCGTTTTTCTACCGCTTGGGATCGAAATTATCGCAGGAGGATTCATGAAAGTTTGGAATGTGTTGACAACCTTCGATATCTACCCATATAGAATAGTTACATCTAAATATATGTATATTTTAGAAGAAAGCTAGAGTTGATATGTATATATCTATTAGATGTTCGGAGTTGATCTATTAAATATCTATATATGGTGAAAATGTCCGCCTTGTATACAGATACTGTATGTATAATAAAAGTGATGTGATAGTTGTTTATATATCTATTAGATAGCTATTTACGTATCTATTAGATATCTAATAGATATTTGTATGTATCAACTATAAACGTATATTATATATATATATATATATATATATATATATATATATATATATATATATATATATATATATATATAATGTTCTTGTTTCTAGTAGATATTTACGTAAATAGCTATCTAATAGATATATAGACATCTATCACATCACACTTCTATTATACATACAGTATCTGTATACAAGGCGGACATTTTCACAATATATAGATATTTAACAGATCATCTAATAGATATATACATGGCCACTCTAGCTTTCTAATATACATATATTAGGTGTAATATTCTACGAGGATAGTCCCAGAAGTACCCGGCCTAACAAAGAAAACACAAAAATTTAAAAAAAATATATTTTTATTTCTCAACATAGTCCCCTTTTAGCTCGATACACTTTTCCCAGCGATGTTCAATAGCTTCAATACCATGTTTATAGTGAGAACCATCGAGTTCCTCAAAATAGCCATCAACCGCAGACTCCACCTCTTCATTGTTAGCAAATCTTTTACCACTAAGTTATTTTTTTAAGTTTGGAAATAGATAATAATCTGCGGGGGCTAAATCTGTTGAATAGGGTGCGTGAGAAAGCAATTCGAACTTTAACTCATTGATTTTGGCCATCGCAATAACGGACGTGTGAGCCGGTGCATTGTCATGATGAAACAACACTTTCTTTTTCGCCAAATGCGGACGTTTTTTCTTGATTTCATCACTCAAACGCTGCAATAAGTTCGCATAATACTCGCCGTTGATTGTTTTTCCTTTTTGAAGATAATCAATGAAAATTATCCCACGCACATCCCAAAAAACTG
>NW_022639793.1:48483-48707 GCF_010583005.1 Odontomachus brunneus | reverse complement strand
AATGTTTTACATCAATAATACTTATAGAATAGTACTTAGAATAGCACTCGTTAGTGGCAATCATTAATTTGTCTTATTGCATATTTTTTATACTTCTCATATCGTTTTTTCGGATAAAATACTTTCTTAAGATTTAATATTCGTACTTGTTTAATTTTGTGTTTTTTTTTATTTCATTAAAATATTATATTCTTAAACGAAATATCATTTTTTAAAATGATGAA
>NW_022639793.1:45243-45834 GCF_010583005.1 Odontomachus brunneus | reverse complement strand
TGAATAGGGTGCGTGAGAAAGCAATTCGAACTTTAACTCATTGATTTTGGCCATCGCAATAACGGACGTGTGAGCCGGTGCATTGTCATGATGAAACAACACTTTCTTTTTCGCCAAATGCGGACGTTTTTTCTTGATTTCATCACTCAAACGCTGCAATAAGTTCGCATAATACTCGCCGTTGATTGTTTTTCCTTTTTGAAGATAATCAATGAAAATTATCCCACGCACATCCCAAAAAACTGACGCCATAACCTTGCCAGCCAATGGAGTTGTCTTCGCCTTTTTCGGAGCCGATTCTCCCCTTTCAGTCCATTGTTTCAACTGTTCTTTCGTCTCCGGTGTGAATCGATGCAAAAACTCGGCCTTGTTACTGCGAAACATCGCCAAACACTGGATTGAAACATCCTTACGACGCTGTTTTTGTTCAATTGTGAGCAAACGCGGCACCCATCGTGCGCACAGCTTTTTCATGTCCAAATTTTCAGTCAATATGCGATGTACAGCACTTTTTGATATGCCTACCATGTCAGCTAACTCGCGCACTTTCAGTCGACGGTCATCCAATACCATTTTGTGAATTTTCGTTAT
>NW_022639793.1:45046-45163 GCF_010583005.1 Odontomachus brunneus | reverse complement strand
TCAACAAATTATCCAATAAACAACAAGTAAAAATTACATAACTATTATTTAGTGTTTGCTAAGTATGTTATAATATACTGTGAACATTATAAGGGTACATTATATAAGCATCAATTT
>NW_022639793.1:44069-45036 GCF_010583005.1 Odontomachus brunneus | reverse complement strand
GTAGAATCTAGCTCAGTTTTGATATTGGTTGGACTGAGACCTTTCAAATGAAAATATTGTATCACATAACGATGACCAATTTTCTCCATGTTTACAAATGTACTGAGAGCGTTCACTATTGATGGCTGCCAAACTAATACTAAACAACGTAGCGTCTTGAAACTTCAAACTTCAGCTTTATAAGGTTGATGCTTTCGGCCATAGTGATTTTTTTCAAACAACAACCGCCATTTATACGTCAGGTCGGGTACTTCTGGGACTACCCTCGTATGTGGGTAATCATATCAACATAATTCATTATACATTATATACAATTAATATATTACCAATTGGTTAGACTTACAATGTATTTTATATCATTTTGTAAAAAAATTGTTATTTACCTGTTTGATTTATATTGATAATGAAATCCTTGTGAAAATTAGGAATTAATATTCTCGTCTGTTTCCGGAAGATATCTGCTGCAGCTAATATTTCGTCTAATGTTGCAATTTCTTTAGCGGACACATATTTTGTAATTTTTCGTTGTCTAATGTTGTGTTGCTTTTTAAATTTTGCGACCCACAAATCGGATGCCTTAAAACAAAAATCTTCGAATTGACTTGCAGCGCTCAATGCCCATTGTTGCAAATTTCTAGTTATTACTTGTTGGTAATTACTTCTGGCTTTCACAAAGCGATCATACGTCCACGGAATAATGACACTATATTTATCTATTATTGTTCCTCCGCGTTTGATATCTTCTTTCCATTTATATAAATGTTTCATGCTTTTCAAACGTGCACATCCTTTTTATTGTAAGTTTTTTAAAGTCCACTTTGGATGTTCCGTTGCCATGTTGACGACTTTGATTTTATAGTCCAGAGGAATGTATTCCATTGATTTCTATTCTTGTGAAAAATAATCTTGTTCGAAATCATTGTCATCTGTCACATTTTCAAAATGATACTTCTCATCCTCATTATCA
>NW_022639793.1:43991-44059 GCF_010583005.1 Odontomachus brunneus | reverse complement strand
GCTCGATCCGTCACGTTAAGCAACAGTTTAGTGCGGTCAGGACATGGATGGGGGGAGGGGGTGCCGGC
>NW_022639793.1:43367-43981 GCF_010583005.1 Odontomachus brunneus | reverse complement strand
TTTGCGACCCACAAATCGGATGCCTTAAAACAAAAATCTTCGAATTGACTTGCAGCGCTCAATGCCCATTGTTGCAAATTTCTAGTTATTACTTGTTGGTAATTACTTCTGGCTTTCACAAAGCGATCATACGTCCACGGAATAATGACACTATATTTATCTATTATTGTTCCTCCGCGTTTGATATCTTCTTTCCATTTATATAAATGTTTCATGCTTTTCAAACGTGCACATCCTTTTTATTGTAAGTTTTTTAAAGTCCACTTTGGATGTTCCGTTGCCATGTTGACGACTTTGATTTTATAGTCCAGAGGAATGTATTCCATTGATTTCTATTCTTGTGAAAAATAATCTTGTTCGAAATCATTGTCATCTGTCACATTTTCAAAATGATACTTCTCATCCTCATTATCATGTTCTGTCGTTATTAATTCTTCAGTTTCTAAAAAAGTCTTGCTGCCCAACATTTCAATGGTCAATTCGTATAATTCTTCGCCTATTTGTATTGCCTCGTCAGAAATATTTCCAGATGATTCTTGCGCTACAAGATTATTTTGCAGAAGTAATTGTTCCAAATACACAAGTGCATCTTTCAGCCGCAATTTTGACTCATT
>NW_022639793.1:42988-43357 GCF_010583005.1 Odontomachus brunneus | reverse complement strand
GGTGCCGGCGTTTTTCTACCGCTTGGGATCGAAATTATCGCAGGAGGATTCATGAAAGTTTGGAATGTGTTGACAACCTTCGATATCTACCCATATAGAATAGTTACATCTAAATATATGTATATTTTAGAAGAAAGCTAGAGTTGATATGTATATATCTATTAGATGTTCGGAGTTGATCTATTAAATATCTATATATGGTGAAAATGTCCGCCTTGTATACAGATACTGTATGTATAATAAAAGTGATGTGATAGTTGTTTATATATCTATTAGATGTTCGGAGTTGATCTATTAAATATCTATATATGGTGAAAATGTCCGCCTTGTATACAGATACTGTATGTATAATAAAAGTGATGTGATAGT
>NW_022639793.1:39894-42978 GCF_010583005.1 Odontomachus brunneus | reverse complement strand
AAGTGAATTTACATCACATACTTCTAATGAAGAACCAGGTACACCTTCCATTTTTTAATTATATAATAACGCACACTTTTTCCACTGCTCACTGTCGTTGCTAACAGCAAAATAGATGAGATCTTGTCCTTCACTAGTAACGGAACTTTTCTTTCCTTTCTGATTCTTTATTGTTAGAGTCTACACAATACAGACCCTCTCTTTTCTCTACCTGTTTCAAGGATCGAAGGTTCAACCGTTATAAGAGTATATGTTATACGTTATTCTACACTGCTTCACAAAACAGGTTTTAATCTTTACTTCTGTTGTGTATAGCACTGACTTACCGTTGTTATTCCTATTAGAAATCATTTATAACGTTTCTTATTTCTACTATTTCAATTATTTTATGAAGAATTTTATAGATTTCCCAGGCTAAAATGTAATACATCTTATAATACACAAAATAAAACGTATTAATTGTATTTATTTCGTATAATATTTACATTGTATTGTAAAAAAAATTTATTTCCAAGAAAAAAATTAAAAAAAAAAATTATCGAGGCTTGAATCCGAAACGTCGACGCTACGAATCTAACGCGCTGTTGCTGCGTCACGAACGCTTCGAATAATTGGTATGTTGCACGTGTATATAAGGCGCTCGAAATTTTTAATTACAATTTTCTCGCAAATGTTTGAGAGGCGCGTCTTATCCGTTTACCTGATAACATTAGATATGATGACCTATTGATACAATGAGTTTCATTGAAATCGATTGGTATCACACTGTGAAGTCCCCTTGTCAGTACACGCTTTTCCTTAACTTTTTTAAATTAATATCTCAACTATTATTGCAAATATCGCAAAATGGTATAGGACTTTTATGTTCACATCAACCCATTCTACGTCTCCACAAAATACCCGGAGGAGAACGTGAGACACCCTGTATATATTAAAAAAATTCTTTAAATAAAACAAATATATTTTGTTATATATAATTTCTTAACTTAAAAAAATATTTGTTAGATTTAAAAAAATATGTAGTAAATATAAAGTAATATTTTTTTAAATTTATAAAATAAGCTGTAAAATTATGAATTTCTAAATAAAAAAATTATTTCTTTGATTTAAAATAATCTATTTATAAGAATAAACAAATGATTTCTTTACAAGAAGAAAATTAGTTTTTTTAAATATAAAAACTGTGTTTAAATAATATCTGCTTGTTTTAAAAGTAAATAAAATACGAGTAAATTATTTTATAAATCTAAATAAATTATTTTCTAACATTAAAAGTATTTTATTCGTGTTTTAAATTAAAGTTTCTTTTATTATCAGGAAACAATTTATATATATTTAAATTTTCAAAATTACTCATTTGTATTTTATTTACTTTTAAAACAAATATATATTTTTTTAAATATACTTTTTACATACTTTTCAAACATACATTTTATATTTAAAAGGATATATTCTGTTCTTTTAAATAAATCATTTGTTTTCGTATATGGATATACCATATGTATACAATATAAAGCGTCTTTCAGTCAAAATGATAGTAGCGCAGTAGGTAAGATAACGACTCAAGAACCAGAAGTCTCAGGTTCGAATCTCGGCAATGGTAAGCAAATTTTCAAAATACAGTTTAACTTGAATTAAGTAGCGTGTAAAACAATATAAAGAGAAAATTAAGAACATATATATTTTAAAAATTTAAAAAAGTTCAGAAAAGAGAAAAAAATATGTAAATATATATATTTTAATACATTTTTTATAATATTTATGATAAATATTTATGATCTATTGAAACTAAGGTCATACAAATATTTATGAAATACTTTGGTAAATATTTATAAAATATTTATAAACATCGTCGAAACATTGATTGTCTCACACGCTCGAAGACTGCAGGAATATTCTGAACCTGATATGCTGCAGCAGTAATTCGGGTTACCAATTCTGCTTCTGTCTCAATAGGTGTCTCATAAATGAGAGTTTTCATATATCCCCATAAAAAAAAGTCAAGTGAAGATAAATCTAGTAATCGTGGAGGCCATGCGATAGGACCTCTTCGGCCTATCCAGCGCTTATTAAGGTATTTTGTATTTACTTTCACAACTCTTATCGATAAGGCATTGAAACAGAAACAGAATCGTTAACCCGAATTTCGACGATGTCATCTTTGTGTTGAAGCAAATGGAGAAATTTTTGAACATTTATTATAAATTGAGCTAATCAATTGCGCATTTTTGTTCCGTTCTTTTGTTCATTGTTTTTTGAAGATTAAAATATATATGTGTAATTGAAATAAATTTAATTTTTTCACTTATTTTTTGTTTATTATAAATATATAATAAATATAATATTGTTTATTATAAATATATAATATAATTGTATATTATAAAATAATTGTATATTATTAAATATATTTAATCTATATTTCAATAATATTTTGAATAAAGATTTTGATATTTTTTTCTTTATGTATATAAAAAATATTGGGAGTACAAATTAGTACGGTCCGTTTTTTGTGGTCAAAAATGCATTTATTTCAGAACAAAATGAGCGAACAGATTAATCAAAGTATTGTCCATCGCTGGCTATTACTTTTTCCCACCTCTCAGGCAATTTTCGAATTCCATCTCGAAAAAATGTCTCGTTTTTTGAGGCGATCCAAGTTAGTGCTGCATCCGTCGGAACAACCAGTAATCAGAAGGAGCAATGTCCTGCTAATACGGCGGATTCGGTAAAATATCCCACTTGAGCATTTCCAAATAACACAGGTCTACAAAAAAAAATTTTCAAAAATTTACTCGGACCGGAGTAGGTTTCCGGTATGTATTTTGAGCCCCTGAATCCGAATCCAGGTCCCGTTTTGCTCCATCACCCTAGGTTTTTTCAAAAATGGCGGATTCAATATGGCGCATGTAGCGTATTTTACTGTTTTCCAACGGATCATTTTAAAACTTCTAACATAAAGGTTTTTGGACTCACTGATTACGAAATTAACATTAGAATTCCGAAATTCAAGATGGCGGATGCAATATGGCGGACCATAGTAGTAAATTCTGATTTTTTAAGAGATCGTCTTGGAACTTCAACCGT
>NW_022639793.1:38570-39258 GCF_010583005.1 Odontomachus brunneus | reverse complement strand
TCTTAAAAAATCAGAATTTACTACTATGGTCCGCCATATTGCATCCGCCATCTTGAATTTCGGAATTCTAATGTTAATTTCGTAATCAGTGAGTCCAAAAACCTTTATGTTAGAAGTTTTAAAATGATCCGTTGGAAAACAGTAAAATACGCTACATGCGCCATATTGAATCCGCCATTTTTGAAAAAACCTAGGGTGATGGAGCAAAACGGGACCTGGATTCGGATTCAGGGGCTCAAAATACATACCGGAAACCTACTCCGGTCCGAGTAAATTTTTGAAAATTTTTTTTTTGTAGACCTGTGTAATATTCTGTTCAGATATACTCTGAACATTCTCAGAATGTACATGTTCCGTTAGGGTGTTGACAGGAAATTTGCAGTTGTTAACTGCCAAATTCTGATTTTTATATGAGATTCGTAATCAGCAATGCTGAGAACCTTAGTACACTGTACTGTGCAGCGAAAAGATGGAAAGTTTTCTAATTGGAAAAGTGACTCGCAAAACTTGATATTTTTTTTTTCAAATTCTTATCAATATTGCAAAATTTAGAATTTTTTAAAAAGTCGGGTTTGATAGTTTTTTCTATATTGATTAACGTTTAATTAAAAAAAAATCTCGATAGCTATAAAATTGTGGTCTGTAACGATTTTTGAACAGTAAATTCCTATTTGTCCCTACTGTGGGG
>NW_022639793.1:34122-38560 GCF_010583005.1 Odontomachus brunneus | reverse complement strand
AAAAAATGTCTCGTCTTTTGAGGCGATCCAAGTTAGGAGCCAATTTTCGATTTCTGCGAAAGAAGTGAACCTGCCAAATCGTGCTGCATCCGTCAAAACAACCAGTAATCAGAAGGAGCAATGTCCGGCGAATATGGCGGATGCGGTAAAATATCCCACTTGAGCGTTTCCAAATAATTTTTTACGACTTTTGCGACATGAGGCCGAGCGTTATCATGCAGAAGAATAACTTTGTCATGTCTTTGCTCGTATTCCAGCCGTTTTTTCGTAATGCACGGCTCCAACGAATCAACGAAGCGTAACTCCCAATGATTCTGCAAGCTCCTCTTGCGTTTGACTCGGATCTTCATCGAGTAATGTCTCCAATTCTTTGTCTTCGAATTTTTTTGGCTGTCCAGAGCGAGGCTTGTCTTCAACGCTGAAATCACCATTCTTGAAACGTCGAAACCATTCCCTACATGATTTATCAGTTGGAGCATTGTCACCATAAACTTCTACAAGCATTCGATGCGCTTCAGCTGCACTTTTCTTCCAATTAAAGCAGAAAACTAAAACCTTCCGCAAATGCTGCTTAGTTAACACAAAATTTGACATATTCAATACAGTAAAAAACAGAAGCTTTGTATGAAACTCAAAGCTATAATAACAGATATAAACTGAATATTATTGACAGATGTCTAACCTCTCTGAAACCACCGAAATCAGCTGTCACTATGAAACATTCATAACAGCCAGAGCCATTTTTTGAAAACGGACCGAACTAATTTGTACTCCCAATATTTATAAATTATTTATATAATATTTTTAAAAAATAGTTCAAAATAAATATTTATAATTATATTTATAAATATTTATAATTTATAAATATTTATCATTAATATTATAATATAATTTATAATAGTTATCATTAATATCATTAATATGTGCTGTCTGGGGATACGCTTCTAATATTGATAATTAAATGAGGTCCTTGTTGAAGATTTCCAGGTCGGTTGATTACGAATCCGTGAAAATTTATATGTAAAATAGGAATTCACGAATAGGAATACGAAATAAAAATCCTTATAGGAATCCATCCCAGTCGGAAGCAAATATTTTTTAAACGCTTTTAAAATGTTTTTTTTCATTTATTACGTATTTCAAGTCATAAAATAAATATAAAAAAATATTTATATAACATTTATTTAATATTTTTCTCATTAAATATTAATTTGGAATAATAATTTTCAAAAAAATATGTTTTCAACGTTTTTATAAAATTTATTTAATATTTATATAATATTAATTTATCATTTGTAATAATGATTTTTTAATAAATAATTTTTAAACGTTTTTAAAATATTTTTTAATTATTTATTTTTAATTAATTGGTCGTTTGAAAGAATGATTTCTGTAAACATCCTTCACACATACACACACAAACATTTCTGTAACATTTTTAAAATATTTTTTTATATTTTATATTCGTTTGACATAATGATTTTCATAAATATTTTTTAAACACACATGCACATATTTCTTTAATACTTTTTAAATATTTATTTTACATTAATTATTTGTTTGAAATAATGATTTCAATAAACATTTTTAAACGTTTCTGTAACATTTATAAAAAATATACTTTACATTAATTATTTGTTGAAAAAAATGATTTCAATCAACCTTTTTTAAACGTTTCTATAACGTTTTTAAAATGTATATTTTATATTAATTATTCGTTCGACATAATGATTGCAATAAATATTTTTGGAACATTTTTTAAAGATTTTTTAAATATTTATTATTTAATATTTTAAATATTTATTTTACACACACACATTAATTATTTTAGTTTGGAATAATGACTTCAATAAACATTTTTTGAACGTTTTTGTAATATTTTTAATTGTTTATTTTTCATTGATTATTCGTTTGAAACAATTATTTTTGTAAATATTTTTCATATGTTTTTGTAACATTTTTAAAATATTTATTTTACATTTATTATTTTTTTTGACATAATGATTTTCATAAATATTTTTCAAACACACACACACACGCATTTTTAAGACATTTTTAAAATATTTATTTTACATTAATTATTCGTTGAAAATAATAATTTTTGTTAACATTTTTTAAACGTTTCTGCAACGCGCGCGCGCGTTTTTAAAACGTTTATTTTATATTTATTATTCATTTTATATAATAATTTAATAAATATTTTTCAAACATTTTTTAAACATTTTTAAATATTTAGTATACATTAATTATTTGTCAGAAATAATAATTGTAGACATTTTTTTAATCTTTTCGTGATACTTTAAAAATATTTTTAAAATATTTTAAAATTATATATTATTCTATGTGAATATTTAATGAAAAGCAATATTTAATAAATATTATATATTAGAAAAAAATATTCAACACAATTTTTTTGATAATAATTTGAGAAAATGAATAATAAATGAAAAAAGTAACATTTTAGAAATATTTTTAAAATATTGGCTTCTGATTGGTTAGGTGAATGAGAATTGAAATTTTGGAAGCATTGGAAATATAAAAAATGGGATTAGAATTGCGATTAATTTAATCCCATTTTAGATTGTCAACAAAAGCATCAAGAAAAAAGGTCTTAAACAGGTAGTTAAAATGTTTTAATATTATTTAACAAGAATGGGTTAAACCTTATTTCTTTAATAAAAAAACATTTATTACATTTGAAATGTTTTGTTAACGTTATAAAAATGTTTTCATAAATGTGAAGGAAATGAATTTTAAATAAATCTTATAGAGTTAAAAAAAGATTATTTTAAAAAATTAAATATTTTTTTAATAAAAAATAGGAATTATTCTATCATTTTTAACATTTTTGAAATGTTTTTCTAAGTTAATTTAGGTAAACATTTAATTTTTTTAAATAATGTCATTTTAAACTTTAGTAATATTAAAGTAATATTAGTAATATATTAGTAATATTAATAATATTAGTAATATTTAGTAATATTAAATAAAGTAGATAGGCGAATCAACGCGTGTATTTGCTAGGTACGTTATAATATATTGTGAACACTATAAGTACACATTTTATAAGCATAAATTCTAAAAACATCTTTGGAGTCATTGGAATTACCGCGTGCCGCTCGATCGTTAGGTTAAGCAACGAAGTCAGGATGGATGGGTGTCCGGCATATCGCTTCGGATTCGAAATTATCGAGGGGAGGATTTGCGAAAGTTTTAGAGTGTGTTTGACAACCTTCGGTTTCTATCAGTTATAAGACATGAGAAAATTAGGAATTAGTTTTTTTATGAAACAATAAAAATAAATAAGTCCTCTTTCATTCAAAACGTTTATTTTAATGTTTGAAATAATGTTTTTTAACGTTATAAAAACATTTTTTAACATATGAAGAAAATGATTTTGAAAACGTATTTATAAACGTGTGACGATCCACAGAAATAACGAATCGTTACGACAATCATTTGAAATATTATTTACGTTGAAAATAAATTAACACCGAACAACCGTGCGCCGAACAACCGCAACGTCAACAAACAACGTCGCTGTTTGTTAAAACGGGTATAAAAGTCAACACGAAAACGCTATCGGGAGAGACTCGTCGGAGAGCTCCTCTGAGGCGCTCAACCGACCAGAGCTCGAAACCTCCCAGAGATCCTAGACTATCCCGTCGACCGAAGTGGATACGCGACGTCGACATCTTCCTCCTGAACCGGTCTGCCGACTGAAGTGGATACGCGACGTCGGCATTCTATTCGCACACCGTTCCGTCGACCAAAGTGGATATGCGACGTCGACATCCTTTCCCGATACTGTTCTGCCGACTGAAGTGGATACGCGACGTCGGGATCCTACCAATACACTGTCCCGTCGACCGAAGTGGATACGCGATGTCGAAATCCTTTTCTTCACACCACGCCGCTAGCGCATAGCGTCGCGAACGCTTACAAGTCACGAGATATCCCGTGACAACGATCTCCTCGAAACCGGTCCGGTTAAAAGCCGGTGTCAACAATAAGCTTAAAAGCCGCCGAGTCAACGAACTCATACGACGGGCGATAGAACATCGTGAAGCAATATCGGCCGCGTCCCGCCGGACGCCCTCGCGCCTAGACGCTCGCAGCTGATCCCGCGACGACAACATCGGCTCCCGACGAGAGCAAAAACGTGACCACACGCCAACGGCGTAACTTCGCATGTATATATTAGGACCTTAACTTAGTTTCCGCCCAAAAAATACTGAGAAAAAGCATTTATTGTAAAAAATTTATTTAAATTATTTCAATGAAAGTATTTTCCATCACTTTCTACAACTTTTTGCCATCTTTCTGGCAACTGGGCGATACCATCTCGATAAAACGATGTTTGTTTCGAAGCAATCCATTCGTCCACCCATTCTCGCACTTCTTCAACATTTCGGAAGCGTGTACCACTCAAGCCGTG
>NW_022639793.1:28683-32771 GCF_010583005.1 Odontomachus brunneus | reverse complement strand
CTCCAATTCTTTGTCTTCGAATTTTTTTGGCTGTCCAGAGCGAGGCTTGTCTTCAACGCTGAAATCACCATTCTTGAAACGTCGAAACCATTCCCTACATGATTTATCAGTTGGA
This sequence comes from Odontomachus brunneus, assembly GCF_010583005.1. NCBI lineage: Eukaryota > Metazoa > Arthropoda > Insecta > Hymenoptera > Formicidae > Odontomachus > Odontomachus brunneus. Next base: position 32,656 of record NW_022639793.1, on the reverse strand, counting down.
GCATTGTCACCATAAACTTCTACAAGCATTCGATGCGCTTCAGCTGCACTTTTCTTCCAATTAAAGCAGAAAACTAAAACCTTCCGCAAATGCTGCTTAGTTAACACAAAATTTGACATATTCAATACAGTAAAAAACAGAAGCTTTGTATGAAACTCAAAGCTATAATAACAGATATAAACTGAATATTATTGACAGATGTCTAACCTCTCTGAAACCACCGAAATCAGCTGTCACTATGAAACATTCATAACAGCCAGAGCCATTTTTTGAAAACGGACCGAACTAATTTGTACTCCCAATATTTATAAATTATTTATATAATATTTTTAAAAAATAGTTCAAAATAAATATTTATAATTATATTTATAAATATTTATAATTTATAAATATTTATCATTAATATTATAATATAATTTATAATAGTTATCATTAATATCATTAATATGTGCTGTCTGGGGATACGCTTCTAATATTGATAATTAAATGAGGTCCTTGTTGAAGATTTCCAGGTCGGTTGATTACGAATCCGTGAAAATTTATATGTAAAATAGGAATTCACGAATAGGAATACGAAATAAAAATCCTTATAGGAATCCATCCCAGTCGGAAGCAAATATTTTTTAAACGCTTTTAAAATGTTTTTTTTCATTTATTACGTATTTCAAGTCATAAAATAAATATAAAAAAATATTTATATAACATTTATTTAATATTTTTCTCATTAAATATTAATTTGGAATAATAATTTTCAAAAAAATATGTTTTCAACGTTTTTATAAAATTTATTTAATATTTATATAATATTAATTTATCATTTGTAATAATGATTTTTTAATAAATAATTTTTAAACGTTTTTAAAATATTTTTTAATTATTTATTTTTAATTAATTGGTCGTTTGAAAGAATGATTTCTGTAAACATCCTTCACACATACACACACAAACATTTCTGTAACATTTTTAAAATATTTTTTTATATTTTATATTCGTTTGACATAATGATTTTCATAAATATTTTTTAAACACACATGCACATATTTCTTTAATACTTTTTAAATATTTATTTTACATTAATTATTTGTTTGAAATAATGATTTCAATAAACATTTTTAAACGTTTCTGTAACATTTATAAAAAATATACTTTACATTAATTATTTGTTGAAAAAAATGATTTCAATCAACCTTTTTTAAACGTTTCTATAACGTTTTTAAAATGTATATTTTATATTAATTATTCGTTCGACATAATGATTGCAATAAATATTTTTGGAACATTTTTTAAAGATTTTTTAAATATTTATTATTTAATATTTTAAATATTTATTTTACACACACACATTAATTATTTTAGTTTGGAATAATGACTTCAATAAACATTTTTTGAACGTTTTTGTAATATTTTTAATTGTTTATTTTTCATTGATTATTCGTTTGAAACAATTATTTTTGTAAATATTTTTCATATGTTTTTGTAACATTTTTAAAATATTTATTTTACATTTATTATTTTTTTTGACATAATGATTTTCATAAATATTTTTCAAACACACACACACACGCATTTTTAAGACATTTTTAAAATATTTATTTTACATTAATTATTCGTTGAAAATAATAATTTTTGTTAACATTTTTTAAACGTTTCTGCAACGCGCGCGCGCGTTTTTAAAACGTTTATTTTATATTTATTATTCATTTTATATAATAATTTAATAAATATTTTTCAAACATTTTTTAAACATTTTTAAATATTTAGTATACATTAATTATTTGTCAGAAATAATAATTGTAGACATTTTTTTAATCTTTTCGTGATACTTTAAAAATATTTTTAAAATATTTTAAAATTATATATTATTCTATGTGAATATTTAATGAAAAGCAATATTTAATAAATATTATATATTAGAAAAAAATATTCAACACAATTTTTTTGATAATAATTTGAGAAAATGAATAATAAATGAAAAAAGTAACATTTTAGAAATATTTTTAAAATATTGGCTTCTGATTGGTTAGGTGAATGAGAATTGAAATTTTGGAAGCATTGGAAATATAAAAAATGGGATTAGAATTGCGATTAATTTAATCCCATTTTAGATTGTCAACAAAAGCATCAAGAAAAAAGGTCTTAAACAGGTAGTTAAAATGTTTTAATATTATTTAACAAGAATGGGTTAAACCTTATTTCTTTAATAAAAAAACATTTATTACATTTGAAATGTTTTGTTAACGTTATAAAAATGTTTTCATAAATGTGAAGGAAATGAATTTTAAATAAATCTTATAGAGTTAAAAAAAGATTATTTTAAAAAATTAAATATTTTTTTAATAAAAAATAGGAATTATTCTATCATTTTTAACATTTTTGAAATGTTTTTCTAAGTTAATTTAGGTAAACATTTAATTTTTTTAAATAATGTCATTTTAAACTTTAGTAATATTAAAGTAATATTAGTAATATATTAGTAATATTAATAATATTAGTAATATTTAGTAATATTAAATAAAGTAGATAGGCGAATCAACGCGTGTATTTGCTAGGTACGTTATAATATATTGTGAACACTATAAGTACACATTTTATAAGCATAAATTCTAAAAACATCTTTGGAGTCATTGGAATTACCGCGTGCCGCTCGATCGTTAGGTTAAGCAACGAAGTCAGGATGGATGGGTGTCCGGCATATCGCTTCGGATTCGAAATTATCGAGGGGAGGATTTGCGAAAGTTTTAGAGTGTGTTTGACAACCTTCGGTTTCTATCAGTTATAAGACATGAGAAAATTAGGAATTAGTTTTTTTATGAAACAATAAAAATAAATAAGTCCTCTTTCATTCAAAACGTTTATTTTAATGTTTGAAATAATGTTTTTTAACGTTATAAAAACATTTTTTAACATATGAAGAAAATGATTTTGAAAACGTATTTATAAACGTGTGACGATCCACAGAAATAACGAATCGTTACGACAATCATTTGAAATATTATTTACGTTGAAAATAAATTAACACCGAACAACCGTGCGCCGAACAACCGCAACGTCAACAAACAACGTCGCTGTTTGTTAAAACGGGTATAAAAGTCAACACGAAAACGCTATCGGGAGAGACTCGTCGGAGAGCTCCTCTGAGGCGCTCAACCGACCAGAGCTCGAAACCTCCCAGAGATCCTAGACTATCCCGTCGACCGAAGTGGATACGCGACGTCGACATCTTCCTCCTGAACCGGTCTGCCGACTGAAGTGGATACGCGACGTCGGCATTCTATTCGCACACCGTTCCGTCGACCAAAGTGGATATGCGACGTCGACATCCTTTCCCGATACTGTTCTGCCGACTGAAGTGGATACGCGACGTCGGGATCCTACCAATACACTGTCCCGTCGACCGAAGTGGATACGCGATGTCGAAATCCTTTTCTTCACACCACGCCGCTAGCGCATAGCGTCGCGAACGCTTACAAGTCACGAGATATCCCGTGACAACGATCTCCTCGAAACCGGTCCGGTTAAAAGCCGGTGTCAACAATAAGCTTAAAAGCCGCCGAGTCAACGAACTCATACGACGGGCGATAGAACATCGTGAAGCAATATCGGCCGCGTCCCGCCGGACGCCCTCGCGCCTAGACGCTCGCAGCTGATCCCGCGACGACAACATCGGCTCCCGACGAGAGCAAAAACGTGACCACACGCCAACGGCGTAACTTCGCATGTATATATTAGGACCTTAACTTAGTTTCCGCCCAAAAAATACTGAGAAAAAGCATTTATTGTAAAAAATTTATTTAAATTATTTCAATGAAAGTATTTTCCATCACTTTCTACAACTTTTTGCCATCTTTCTGGCAACTGGGCGATACCATCTCGATAAAACGATGTTTGTTTCGAAGCAATCCATTCGTCCACCCATTCTCGCACTTCTTCAACATTTCGGAAGCGTGTACCACTCAAGCCGTGCTGCATCGAT
>NW_022639793.1:17989-22896 GCF_010583005.1 Odontomachus brunneus | reverse complement strand
GAACTTCTGCTACACTTTTTTTCAAATCAAAATAGTGCAAAAGCACATGTCGAAAAAACACTTTATCGCGTTCCATTTTTCACAAAGCAAAAGAAATTGTTGTTTAGGAAAATAATTGTGTATGCTGACTGAATGTTATCGAGAAATGTCGAAATTAATCACAAACTACCTGTTTCGTTAGTAATGACTACTAGAACTGTTTGCATTGCCATCTAACATTTGCAGGCGGAAACTAAGTTAAGGTCCTAATATTTGTAAATAACGCTGAGATTAGAATATAGTTCCGCGTTTATTATTAACTACACCACTGCTTCTCATTTACCGAGCGAAACCTTGGACCGCACCGACTAAGACTATCCTGCACGTAACGCAAGGCTGTTACAAACGTTTATAAAAACGTTAAAATAATGGGATAATTCCCTTTTTTTCATTACAAAAACGTTTATTTTAATGTTTGAAATAATGTTTTTTTTATATTATAAAAACATTTTTTTAACGTAATTTGAAGAAAATTATTTTTAAACGTTTTCATATCGTTAAAAAAATATTTTAAATTTTAAAATAAACGTTTTTTTTTAATAAAAAAAAATGGGACTTATCCCATTATTTTTAACGTTTTTAAAAATGTTTTTAAAACATTTTTAAAACATTTTTTAAATATTTTTTTCCTGATTGGGATATGGTTATCCATATGGAGTTTTAAACATCACATACATTCCCATATGTATTTTTATTTTCCATATGGATTACTATATGGATTTTGATTTTTCATGTGGATTTCTATATGGATTTCGAATTTCCAAATGAATGCCTATATGGATTTTGATTTCCTACATAGATTCCTGTATGGATCCTTATGGATTTTAAATTTCCTGTATAGATTCCCATGGATTGCTGTGAAAATCCACCTGGAAATTTTCAACAGGGTACCAACTGATTTCGTTCGCGATCCATTGAAAACAAATGTTAAGTAAAACTCAGCCTTTAAGAAGCCGAAGTAATTTAAATAACAGTCGGTTGTAACGGGGTCACTTCTCTCGCCTCGTTCGTTTCCTTTGGTGTTATCGCTTGGGTAAGCTCGCCGGCGTCCAGGATCGTAATAGGAGAGAAAAATGGCAGTAATGTGCTCGATTGTGTTAACTTGCAACATTTACTGCTTTGGTGTACAGTAAATGGGGCTTTTATACTGCGCCCGAGGCGCGTGCGATCGGCGTTGCCGGTGCAACTCGGAATGGTGGGCGGTCGCAGTGGCGGCAGACCGCGATCCGGGCTCTGGGTCGCGTCGTCCCTGGGGGTTGACTTCCACCCGGCACGTCGTCGTCTGGAACGGTGTGTCGTGGAGTCACGGTCGAAGCCCGACACGCTCTCCGCTAAATTCGATCGGCGGCCGAAACCCGGCACGTCGTCGTCTGGAACAATGTGCTTTGGAGTCACGGTCGAAGCCCGACACGCTCTCCTCTGAGTTCGATCGGCGGACGAAACCCGGCACGTCGTCGTCTGGAACGGTGTGCCTCGAGAGGCTGAGTTCGCGGTGTCACGCTCCCGTGCTGGTCTCCTAGGAGACCGGCGGTGAACTTGTCTCGATGGTTCCGCGAGCCCCCCTTTTATAGAGGCGGCCGCGGTAATTTAACTGCCTCAACCTCGCGTTCGCGCCGCGTAGCGGCGACCGGGAGGACTACTGGGCTCCCGGCATGCTAGCCGTATAACGGGTGTCGGGTATCGCAATTAAGTACAGCGGGGAGAACGAAACATAAATATATTTTGAACATTGACAACACGAAGGAAACAGACTAGAACTATTGAAAATTATATAATTATACTTCTAAGTAGGAACGAGGTGGGAACGCCTTGTTACATCACCCCCTCGCTAGTGTGTGGTCCGGCTCGTCGTGCCCGGACCAGAGCTTCTTCCTGAAAATGGAGGATCCAACGGGTGCTGCCGACGTGGACCCGGTAGACCCGCTGGCGCAAGGTGGCGGTGCGAGGTACCGTGACCCGGGTACCGTCTGGTAGGGTGACTTCTTGTCGAGGCCCCGGGGTTCCGGGCTTCCCTCCTTGTTGGGGGGGGGGAGGAGAAGGTCGAGGGGGCCCTGGTTCAGCTCGTGGCCTCGTTGTCGGAGATGGTTCCCGGCTGCTCCCCGACGAGTCGCTCCCAAACAACTCGTTCAAGAGTGCCTTCTGATTCCGGACGGATCGGGGGATGCCTCTCCGTCCCGTCGCCGCTGGTGGAGGTGGTGCCGGTGGCGTGGTAGGAGGGGCAGCGGTCCCCACCCCTGCGAGGTTGGGCCGGGCGGCTTGTGGTGCCTGGAGCACCGGTGGTGGCCGCAGGATCACCCTACGGGTCGGTGTCTCCTCCCTGACGATCCTCGGGCCCGGGTGAGCACTGGTTGGCGGAGTGGCCGGCGGTCGGTTGCCTGTGGCCTGTCCTACGGGACGGACGCATGGTCGGCCCCTGGGGCGCCCGGTGGGTGGCGGGGAGGGCGTACCCGGCTAGGTTCAGCAGCTTTCGCTCGCCGGCGTCGCGGGACCTCTGGATAGAGTGCCCCACTCGGGGCACTGGTCGCCGTGCGGGCGCGTCTACCGGCGGCTTCCCGGCCGGGGGGGCTTCCCGTGCCCCGTTTCCGGCTAGCAGGCGCTGCCATGTGGCGCTTGCCTCCTCTGGCGTCATCGGCCGTATCAGCTCCTGCAGAACTTTCTCGTCGTCGGTTATTGCGTGGTCGGAGCGTGTTCGACAGTCTCTCGCTCCGGGGGGTCGTTGGCCTTATATATCCTCGGCTCTCGACATTTACCTGCATGTGCCCGACGAGCGCCGCCTAGCGGTGCGCGGCGGACTTACTGGTCGGTGCGCGGCGCGCTCAGGGCCGGCTTGCGGAATCCTCGGGCCCTGGGGTTCGTCGCTGCTTTGTTCATCGCGGCTGGCGGGTTTCATGTCCCGTACATGAATTCCCCTGTACCAGTGCCCCTGTTTATCCCGGAGGTCGGCTATGACCGGGGAGATGATGCGTCGCACCTCCATGGGGCCCGTATATCTGGGTGCAAGCTTTGCGTTGAAGGCCCGTTTCTTATCGGACAAGGGGTGGTCGCGTTTCCACACCTGATCCCCCACCTGGGGACGCCAGGCTCGGTGCCGCAGGTTGTAGTGGCGTTCCTGGTGCTGAAAGGTCCGTGCTAGATTGATGCGGACGAGCTCGTAAGCTTCGTTCAGTTGCCGCTGAATCGTACTTGGCGGCCCCACGGGTGCTAGTCGGCCGCGTTCCGTGGAGAGCGGTCCGGCCAGCTCTCATCCATGGTTCAGGTAGGCCGGTGTATATCCGGTTGCCTCGTTTCGGGCAGTGTTAAACGCATACTGGAGAGCGGGGAGGTGTTCATCCCACCGCCGGTGGTTTCGTTGCACGTATTGGGCTATCATTGTCTTCACGGTGCGATTGGCCCATTCGACCGGGTTACATTGCGGCGTGTAGATCAGCGTTGTTCGGTGGCGGATCCCGAGGTTCTGGGTTACCGTGCGAACGGGTTTCGACACGAATTGCGTCCCGTTATCCGTAATGATGGTGTCGGAGCATCCGTGCCGGTAGACGATCTGGGCCAGGTTAGCCTGTGCTACGGCATTAGCGGTGGCCTGTCGTAACGGCCTCGTTTCCAACCATTTGGTGAAACGGTCCTGCATCGTGAGCAGCCACCGGTGTCCCTGGCTTGAACGAGGCAAAGGCCCGACCAGGTCCAGTGACACCTGCTCCCAGGGCGCGTGGACCGCCGTGGCGTGTAGTTTGCCTGCTGGGTGGCCCTGGAGGGTTTTATGGGCCAGGCAGCTCGGACACCGCCGTACGTAACGGGCGATGTCGCGATACATGCCGGGCCAGTAGAACCGTCGGGCGATCCGTGCGATCGTCTTGGCTATCCCCAGGTGCCCCGCGGAAGGCTCGTCATGATATTGGCGCATTATTTCGGACCGCCGCTCCCGTGGGACACACTCCTTCCATTGCTCCTGGCTTGGGACGTCGCGAAAGTCGAGGTCGTGTATGAGGTGGCGGAAGAGTCGTCCTTTATTAATGCGATAATCGAGGTGCTGTTGTGGTTGCTGGCGCACCTGGCCGGCCAATCGTTCGTACCATCGGTCCTGAGCGGGCTGTTTTAGGGTGCAGACTTCGGGTCGCCGGGATAGGGCGTCAGCGACCTGGTTGGCGGCGCCGCGCCGGTACTTGATCTCGAAATAGTATTGTTGCAGCTCGAACCGCCAGCGGCCTAGCCGGCCGGTGGGGGAGTCCATGCTGTGGATCCAGCGCATTGCCTGGTGATCGGTGACCACGGTGAACCGGTATCCTTCCAGGTACGTCCGCATGCGCCGGATGCCCCAGACGACCGCCAGGCACTCCAACTCGGTGGCGCTGTAGTTTCGCTCAGCGGGATTTAGCGTTCTGCTCGCGTATGCGATGACGCGTTCCCCTTCCTCGAATTGCTGGGTGAGCACTGCCCCCAGGCCCAGAGCACTGGCGTCCGTCTGCAGCACGAATGTCCGTGCAAAGTCCGGGCATGCGAGCACCGGGGTGGAGGTGAGAGCGGCTTTTAGCGCATGAAACGCCGCCTCTTCCTGTGGGCCCCAGTGCCATCGAGCCGATTTCCGGGTTAAACTGGTAAGTGGCGCGGCGGTCCTGGCGAATTGCGGTATAAACCGCCGGTACCACGAGGCCATCTCTAGAAACTGGCGCACCTTGCGTATCGTCGTAGGGGTTGGCCAGTTGGCGACAGCGATCGTCTTCTCGGGGTCGGTTCGTAGCCCCTGTGCGTCCACGACGTGCCCTAGGTATCGGAGGCTGTTGCGTCCGAACTGGCATTTGGCCGGGTTTGGTTGCAGGTGGGCGGCTCGGAGTCGCCGCTGGTCGAATGGTAGCTGCAGGCGGGCCCACAGA
>NW_022639793.1:4605-17979 GCF_010583005.1 Odontomachus brunneus | reverse complement strand
TGCTCCCAGGGCGCGTGGACCGCCGTGGCGTGTAGTTTGCCTGCTGGGTGGCCCTGGAGGGTTTTATGGGCCAGGCAGCTCGGACACCGCCGTACGTAACGGGCGATGTCGCGATACATGCCGGGCCAGTAGAACCGTCGGGCGATCCGTGCGATCGTCTTGGCTATCCCCAGGTGCCCCGCGGAAGGCTCGTCATGATATTGGCGCATTATTTCGGACCGCCGCTCCCGTGGGACACACTCCTTCCATTGCTCCTGGCTTGGGACGTCGCGAAAGTCGAGGTCGTGTATGAGGTGGCGGAAGAGTCGTCCTTTATTAATGCGATAATCGAGGTGCTGTTGTGGTTGCTGGCGCACCTGGCCGGCCAATCGTTCGTACCATCGGTCCTGAGCGGGCTGTTTTAGGGTGCAGACTTCGGGTCGCCGGGATAGGGCGTCAGCGACCTGGTTGGCGGCGCCGCGCCGGTACTTGATCTCGAAATAGTATTGTTGCAGCTCGAACCGCCAGCGGCCTAGCCGGCCGGTGGGGGAGTCCATGCTGTGGATCCAGCGCATTGCCTGGTGATCGGTGACCACGGTGAACCGGTATCCTTCCAGGTACGTCCGCATGCGCCGGATGCCCCAGACGACCGCCAGGCACTCCAACTCGGTGGCGCTGTAGTTTCGCTCAGCGGGATTTAGCGTTCTGCTCGCGTATGCGATGACGCGTTCCCCTTCCTCGAATTGCTGGGTGAGCACTGCCCCCAGGCCCAGAGCACTGGCGTCCGTCTGCAGCACGAATGTCCGTGCAAAGTCCGGGCATGCGAGCACCGGGGTGGAGGTGAGAGCGGCTTTTAGCGCATGAAACGCCGCCTCTTCCTGTGGGCCCCAGTGCCATCGAGCCGATTTCCGGGTTAAACTGGTAAGTGGCGCGGCGGTCCTGGCGAATTGCGGTATAAACCGCCGGTACCACGAGGCCATCTCTAGAAACTGGCGCACCTTGCGTATCGTCGTAGGGGTTGGCCAGTTGGCGACAGCGATCGTCTTCTCGGGGTCGGTTCGTAGCCCCTGTGCGTCCACGACGTGCCCTAGGTATCGGAGGCTGTTGCGTCCGAACTGGCATTTGGCCGGGTTTGGTTGCAGGTGGGCGGCTCGGAGTCGCCGCTGGTCGAATGGTAGCTGCAGGCGGGCCCACAGGTCGGCCCCAATGATCATGTCTTCGATCAGGGCCGGCATTACGAAAAAATCGTGGCTGACTACGTGCTGCCCCACTTGCAGAGGCAGCCGCACAGTGCCGGCGAGGGTAACGGTCGCTCCATTCGCCAGCCTGATTTCTTTTTCCTCCAGTCGTGGCGTACAGCGTACTCGCCGCGCCAGGTCGGCGGTGCCGTGGTTAATAAAGGAGGCCTCCGCGCCGGAGTCTATAAGGGCCCGTACGGCATGTCCCCGCAAGCGGACGATGGCGAACGGGCGTGGCTCGTATTCTATGTGGACTCCGTGAGGGACCGGGGCTCGGCCTGGTATACCCCGGCCCGGGTGGCGTTTCCCGGCCGTGGATGGCATTCTCGGGTCAGGATTCCATCCTTGCCACACTCCGAGCAGAACTTCCGAGCGGGCCGTCTACAGTTGATTCGTGTATGTCCCCGCTCCTTACACCTCCAGCAACACTCCTTGCGGTTATAGGCGGCGGCCAGGGTGGGAGGTCGCGGACGTTCTGGGGGCCGGCGGGTGGAACCGCTTGCCACGATTGCCTCAAATTCCGCCGTCCGTGAGCCTAGCTCGGCGAGGGTCCTGACATCATCCCGTCGTACGTAAAGTTTGTACTCGGGTAGGAGGCCCTCGTATAGTTGCTCTACTTGTTCGTCCACCTCCAGGCGGCCGGCTCGCCGCATGAAGGTGAGCACCGCTGTGGCGTATTTAGCGTATGGCTCTCCTTCCAGCTGGCGCCGATGTTGTAGCTCCCGTACCAGTTGGGCCCGGTAGCGCCGTGGCAGGTATTGTTCCCAAAAGGCGCGGACAAAGTCATCCCAGTGGGTCTAGCTGGCGCGGTGGTTTCGATACCATAACAGAGCGTCGTTACGTAGGAGCTCTGGTAGCCCGGTTAGCATTTGGGCTTTGCTAAGTCCGTATCCAACCTGCAGTTCCTCTATGCGCTCTAGGAATGCGACGGGGTCTTTGCCGTCGAATCGGCATCCCCATTTCCGGATTTGGTTAATCGTGTCTACCGCGCTGGATGCCTCGGACGGGGCAGGACTAGGGGCTCGTATCCTTTTACGGTTTGCTTCTTCTGTATTAATGACGAGTTCGGGGACCCGGAATTGCTCCGGGTGCTGTCCGACATAGCTGCCCATACTTCGTCTCATCTCGTCCAAGGTGACCTCCGTGCTGATATCGTATTCCTCCAGTAGCTCCGTCAGCTGTTCTTTACTCAGGATGTATATCCACCCTTTCCTGACTACCCCTTCCATGGCCCTGGGTCTTCCCGTTAGAGCCGCCGTTCCTCTCGTTGCGCTTGCTCTCTCTCTCTCTCTCTCTCTCTCTCTCTCTGATTCTCCTCTTTGTCAAGGTCCCTGTTCGGGCGCCAATGTAACGGGGTCACTTATCTCGCCTCGTTCGTTTCCTTCGGTGTTATCGCTTGGGTAAGCTCGCCGGCGTCCAGGATCGTAATAGAAGAGAAAGATGGCAGTAATGTGCTCGATTGTGTTAACTTACAACGAGAGTTTATTGCTTTGGTGTACAGTAAATGGGGCTTTTATACTGCGCCCGAGGCGCGTGCGATCGGCGTTGCCGGTGCAACTCGGAATGGTGGGCGGTCGCAGTGGCGGCAGACCGCGATCCGGGCTCTGGGTCGCGTCGTCCCTGGGGGTTGACTTCCACCCGGCACGTCGTCGTCTGGAACGGTGTGTCGTGGAGTCACGGTCGAAGCCCGACACGCTCTCCGCTGAATTCGATCGGCGGCCGAAACCCGGCACGTCGTCGTCTGGAACAATGTGCTTTGAAGTCACGGTCAAAGCCCGACACGCTCTCCTCTGAGTTCGATCGGCGGCCGAAACCCGGCATGTCGTCGTCTGGAACAATGTGCTTTGGAGTCACGGTCGAAGCCCGACACGCTCTCCTCTGAACTCGATCGGCGGACGAAACCCGGCACGTCGTCGTCTGGAACGGTGTGCCTCGAGAGGCTGAGTTCGCGGTGTCGTGCTGGTCTCCTAGGAGACCGGCGGTGAACTCGTCTCGAGGGTTCCGCGAGCCCCCCTTTTATAGAGGCGGCCGCGGAAATTTAACTGCGAGTGCTGCCTCAACCTCGCGTTCGCGCCGCGTAGCGGCGACCGGGAGGACTACTAGGCTCCCGGCATGCTAGCCGTATAATGGGTGTCGGGTATCGCAATTAAGTACAGCGGGGAGAACGAAACATAAATATATTTTGAACATTGACAACATGAAGGAAACAGACTAGAACTATTGAAAATTATATAATTATACTTCTAAGTAGGAACGAGGTGGGAACGCCTCGTTACACGGTTACTAAGAGGTTGTCCGGTTTATTCTTTTGTATTAGGTGGTAAACTTAGTTCCTGCGGCTCACAGTTAGATGACGTTAGTTGTAGGTGTAATTTATTTTGACATCTGGAACTGGCTGCATTTTAGAGGTTAGACATTTCCCAATAAAATTCAATGCGAAGAGATTCATTTAAGCGAGCAGTGCTATTTTTTCTTTTGATTAAATATGGAACGTGATAAGTTGTTTTTTCGACATGTGCTGCTTCATTACTTTGACTTGAAAAAAACTGCAGCTGCAGCTCATAAATTGCTTTTCGAAGCTTATGGCAATTATGCTCTATAGGAAAGAACTTGCCAAGTATGGTTTCAGCGATTTAAGAGTGGTGATTTTGATGTCAATATAAAGAACGCTCAGGCCAACCGAAAAAGTTTGAAGACACCGATTTGCAGGCATTATTGGACGAAAACTCTACTCAAACGCTCCAAGAATTGTCTGCAGCATTAAATGTTACTCCGATGGCTGTTTCCAAACGTCTACATGCAATGGGAAAAATTCAAAAGGAGGGAAAATGGGTACCACACGAATTAACCGCAAATGCCATTGCGAATCGCTTAAACATCTCTATTTCTCTGCTCGCCAGGCAGAAAAAGAAGAGTTTTTTGTGGCGCATAGTGACTGGCGATGAAAAATGGATATACTTCGATAATCCTAAACGAAGAAAATCATGGGTAGACCCTGGCCAACCATCGACATCCACACCAAAGAGAAATATTCATGGCCACAAAGCAATGCTTTGCATTTGGTGGGATATGCACGGCGTCGTTTATTATGAGCTACTCAGACCGAACGAAAGTATCACGGGGGATCGATATCAATCACAATTAAACCGTCTGAATGAAGCATTGTTGGAAAAAAGGCCAGCAGTAGCCAGCAATCGACGTAAAGTCATGCTTTTGCACGACAACGCTCGACCACACGTTGCCAAAGCCGTCAAAGAAACACTGATGCAGCTCGAGTGGGAAGTTCTCCCGCACCCAGCGTATTCACCAGACTTAGCTCCTTCGGACTATTACTTGTTCCGGTCGATGCAGCACTGCTTGGTGGATACACACTTCAGAAATTACGAGGATGTGCGAAAATGGATCGACGAATGGATTGCATCAAAAGACCAATCGTTCTATCGTCGCGGAATCTACGCGTTGCCCGAAAGATGGGAAAAATGTATAGCTAGCGAGGGAAAATACTTCAATTAATGTATTTTTTGCTTTTGATGTCGAAATAAATGAGTTTTTTATACAAAAAAACCGCAGGAACTAAGTTTACCACCTAATAACTTTAAAAATTTGTCCATATTATCCAACGGGAGAGTTCTTCTATTTAAAAATAAATTCTCTCATTGGATAAGACGGACAGGTTTTTAAAGTTACAAAGGAACAAATTTTTTAATAAACCGGACAACATAGTGATTGACTGTACACCAGAATAAAAAATTATATATAATATTTTTGTATTTAATTTGTTGGGAACGTTTCGTTTGCCCACAGCCAATCAAATTATCTATTTGGATAGGGTTACGTTTCAATTTTAATAATATTATTAGCTGTGTTCAATCGCAACTATAGTCCACTGACACTCATTTAATTTGTCTGTGCTCCTATTCCATATAATCTAGCATTTCTTCCTACAGAAAGTACTCAAATGAACATCAAATAACAGTAACATAAAATCGATATTATAATGTCCCACTTAACTATGTAACTTACGTAACACATGTGTTATATTGCATTTATATCGTTGAGTGGGAAATTATAACATCGGTGTTATGTTACTGTTGCTTGGTGTTCATTAGTGTTCATTTTTACTTAGACATCAAATTGCCATCAAAATGACATCAAAATGATAGTCACAATCACCATCAATTAATGGGACGTTTTGCAGTCATTTCTGCCGTCATTTTGATCACTCATTTTGACATCATATCCTTCATCAATTTGATAGCAATTTGATATCATTTTGACTAACTTGTTTTCACTGGTTAGTAAATGATTGCAGAACTATTTAAGATAATTCGTTAATAATTCGTAAGTTAAAACTAACAAAAGAATAGACAAATGAAAAAGGAACAAAAAAGCTAAAACTAAAAAGGAACAAAAAAATTGAATCTAAAAAAAAAACAAAAAAATGAAACTAGAAAAAAGTCGCCTAGACTAAAAAGAGAACAAAAAATATAAAATATAAAGTAAAGTTAAAAAAAAACTTTATCTGAAACAGAAACCTTAACGTGATAATGGAGCTTACTTCTGTTTGTAGCAAAAATAATTGTTACAATAGAAAAGCTAATATTAGTTTATGTAAAAAGATTTGTAGGACTCTTCACTAACGAAACTTTGACATGTTTCAAGAAAAAAAGCTTTAGAGAAAATGGAATGAAACTGTGACTGATCATTTCCATAAAGATGCTATGTGAGGCGTTAAAATAATGCTTGTTTTCAACATGAGCGTATTCGATGAAAAGAATGATTCTGACATATTTTGTATATCATATGTCGGTAAAGTTTTTGGAAAAATATAAAAGCGTGATAAGGCCAATATTAACTTGAAAACATGTGTGTTTAAAGTGAAAATACCAAATCCTATATAAATTGAAAAAATTCAAGTAGACATTGCAACGAATCCAATGGCTCTATGACAAAACTATTTGGGAGGATTATGAGGCACATAGAGAATTAAAATCACCCAGTTTGAGAACCCATTCTCAGATTTGATTGGCCCCAATACCGGTCTTATTGGCCTTTCTCTTTTGTCTTGTTATATTTAAGAATTTCAAATTTCAAACCGCTACAGTGTTTTAACGATGACAGATAATTGAATTCTACGAAGTATGCTGAGTTATGCTCTTCATGTACAACAAAATCCCACTCAGAGATATTTCGAAAAGTACATGACACAATAAATAATTGAGTGGAAATGGTGGGATTAAATAAAAAATTTAATATTTTCACATTTCTGAAAGTTGTGCTGCATCGTGCTAGTCGAGTGCAACAGTTTTTCCTAATAGCAAAATGTCGTCAGATAGCCAGATTTCACAGCACAAACATTTTAAGGAAACAGAATTTAGTAATTTCAAAGGAGAGTGTAACATAATGATCAATTTTGACCCCAAACGGCAATCTTTCAAACCTATATAGTTATTATTTTTAAAGTTCATACATTTATGAAAGAAAATTTATTTACCCAAGAAAGCTTACGAAATAATCAAAAAATAATAAAATAGGTTGTTTGAACGTTTTATGAAAAAGATTATTTTGTTTCTAATGAACGATGTTAGATTTTAAAATTAATGGTGTGTTTACACTTAACACATTAAATACTGTAAGAATACTAGAATATAGGAAGTTCCATAAATATATGTACAGAGTGGGGAAAGAATGTCCGTACCCCTGAATAACTCAGAAAATATAAGTTTTATAGAAAAATGTTTCAGACAGAAGTTGTAGAGTATAAAGAGATCTATTTATTGATATTGTTAGTTTGATCTTGGGTAAGGTCACCGAAGTCAGGACGAGATTACTTTAAATTTTTTTAATGGAACTCTATTTTTTATTGCATATTCTCGTAGCTCATCTCGAGAGCTTTTTAAAACATTATAATAATGTATTTTTAGAGAAGTTAAGTATTTTTTATATAACGAAGCAGTCTTATTATAATCAGAAATAAAAGGAGTCTTATTATAATTATAAAATGAGTCTAGCCATAAGCTTATTCTGTCAAAATATTGCGAGAGAGAAAGAAGAAATATTCTCTTTTTTTTGCGAGCACACTGTAGGTTAAAGTTTATATAACGAAGCAGTCTTATTATAATTAGAAATAAAAGAAGTCTTATTATAATTATAAAATGAGACTAGCCATAAGCTTACTCTGTCAAAATATTGCGAGAAAGAAAGAAGAAATATTCTCTCTTTTTTGCGAGCACACTGTAGGTTAAAGTTTGATTACTTAAATAACATTGCATCAATATTTATCGCATTGTGATTGTTGTTACGTCCTTTGAAACATTTAGCAACAAATATGTCATTACACTTTACACCATTGAAGGAGGAGGGCGTACAAGGTGGCGGCGGGACGTTGTGCGTTTAGGACTTGCGTTTCTTTTCGTTCCAGAAAGAAAACAAATATCGAAAGCGCGGTTTGCTACTACGCCGGGACTCGAACCCGGGTTTTTTGCTACCGGGCGACTGTTCTAAACCACTGAGCTACCTGACGCTCCACGCTCGCGACACTTTTCTCTCTCTAAATAACATTCAGAGATGCCGTTCGGAAGCGACATCTCTGGTGCTATCCCGAGCGCACGGCGACTACAAAGAAAAACACAGACACAATGAGCCTTGATACACTAACACATGTGCATGACATATCCGTGTGCCAAATCAAAGCGTGTCATCGCTTTGACTGCATACGTGTATGTAAAAGTGAACAGCGAAGCGGCAACTCTTAAATTCGGTGTCGACTCGGCACACGGATATGACATAGGCCGCGTTCCGTTTCACGCATATGCGCGCATTTATCTATAGTTCGTGTTACGTATATTGTAGGCAATGCGCGCATAATGTGTGAAACGGAACGCAACCATACACATGTATTAATGTATCAAGCCTCGCTGTATTTCGTAGCTATGAATGCAGAGACGCAGCGACCCGCGATTCGCGTGTCATAGTCGCGCGCCGGTCGAAGACATTTTTCTTTCGGTTGTCGAAAGAACAATGCCTTTCCGTGCGCTCATTAGCTCAAAGAAAATAATTAATTTTTTTTTAACTATTGCGAATATTGCATAACGACACGAGACTTACTTGCTCACCTCAATCCGTTTTACGTTCTCGTAAAGTGTGATCATGGTGGTCTGGTACACTCTGTATATATACAGAGTGTTTATTTTAAAATTTTCCACCTCAATATTTTTTAAAATATGTGTCCTATGAAAAATGTTTAGTATAAAAATTGTAAGATTTGAGGGGGTCATAAAAGGCTGCTATCTGTTTGACCTTGAATGGAGGCGTTAAGGACGCCGAGTCGACGCCGAATTTAAAGTCACGCACGCCAAACTCAACTTGAATTATTTAAATGGACTCTCTATTTTTTATTACATATTCATATAGCTTATCTCAAGAGCTTTCCAAAACACTATAATAACGTATTTTTTTATTAAGTGCTTTTTGATTCATGACACTAGAATGTTACAGGATAGTACAGGATATTGCACTTACATACAGGTCAGTACGATGAGTTGCCTCGTCGGCAAGCGTGCGTATCGTGTTATAGCAGACCTTGGCGAAATTGTCACGCGCACTTTCTTTCCTGTGAAGTTTACTGCGTTCTCTCCAAGTTATCACGATCGCGACTATTAATCGGTTATGACAGAAATAACAATACAGATGTAAAAATGGATGTGATGAGAATAATATGATAATGAGAGATGGAGGTTTTATTTTAATCAAAAAATATCAATCACAGAGTCATTTTGTGGCCCTCGACTTTCGTTGGCTTTTTACTGATACGTTTCTTACATATTTACATAAAGCAAATATATATTTACATATTTATATAAAGCAAATGCGCATGCAGTCAAACCCGTGCTGAATCAATAAATGCACGAATATGATGTCTGCACTTTTTGGAAAACTCAAAATTCCATTTAAATTTTAAAATTCCAAAAAAGAAATAGAATAAATTATAAAAGAAGAAAGAATGTATGTGTTATTCCATTTACTCACTTATTTTTTTAATTATAATTATTCTGATTATATTTATGTTTGCTTATTATCTTAAATTTGTAGAAGCGGAACATCGTAAAAAGCGATCATTTTATGATTAACAGATGGTTACAACTATCCGATACATATTTGCTTCTCCTTCAAAATATTTCCTTCAAATATGTTGTTAATATAAAGAATTAATTAAATAATTAGTATATAATAATAATAACCGGAAACTCGGAAACTATATCAAATATTTCACCATACTGTGTAACCTTAAATATTCACTGTTTTCGTCAAGCATTCGTTAAAATATGAAATATTTTATGCAATAAATAATTTAACACATCTTTGAACATGCCGCTACTTGCATTCTGATGTTTTGTGTTCTGATTTTCCGATTCAATATCCAGCTGTTTGTTCCCGAGTAAAAATATATCTAGTAGAGCAGATTTCAAAACTAGTAGCTAGATAGTAATGACTAGATAAGTTTTCTAGCCAGTCACTAGCTCGTGACTGGCTAAATATTCTTACTCAGTCTTTTGAATGTCAGGACTGTCTAGTAACTATACCAATTATATAAATAATGGCTAGATAGAAAATATTACACAGTAACGAGATAGAAAATCATCGGTAAATCCTGAATAGAAATTGGATATTAGAATTGTCTAGTAACTATACCAATTACATAGATAGTGGTTAGACGAATAAAATTATACAGTAACGAGATAGAAAATCATCGGTAACTCTTGAAGAGAAATTGGACGTCAGAACTATCTAGTACTTACACCAATTACATAAACAGTGACTAGATGAAAAGGATTACACAGTAACGAGATAAAAAATCATCGATATATCCTGAATAGAGATTGGACATTAGAACTGTCTAGTAGCTATATCATTTACATAGACGAAAAAGATTACACAATAACGAGATAGAAAATCATCGATAAATCCCGAATAGAAATTGGATATCAGAACTATCTACCCACTAGATAGTAAATTTATGTATAGATAATGACAATGTAATACACAAATTTACTATCTAGTGGATAGACAGTTTTTACATCTAATTTTCATTCTGGATTTACAGTACATTGCTACTAGACAACGTTTGATATTCAATTTCTATTCAGGATTTACTAAATCTTCCATTTTGTCACTGTGTAACTTTTTTCATCTAGACATTAGATAAAACGGCGTGGAGTAAACCATATGTAGCTAATATAAAACGTTTACTACCGACTAGTAGTGGTCTAGCAGGTAAAGTGCCAGACTCAAGGTAAAGTGCCAGAGATCTTCAGGTTTAAGTCCCGAAATAAAATGAATGTTTCCAATAGAATGGAAATAATACATAATGAAGAAGAATTACAGGAAACCAAACTTCACCTGGATCACCTCTCCTAAAGAGAGAGAAATATAAAAACTCTAATTAAAAAAACCTGTCTAGCTATTAGACACCCATGATACAGAAATTCTATGAAATCCATGATATGAAAACTGTTTAAAGATTATTAAGTACTCCTGATATAGGGAAAAAGGGAAATTATCGAAGAGAAATAATTTTTTCGTTTTTGCTATCTACTCATTGTCTAGGCTAGATAGTTACAAGTTATTTTTTCGTATTTTGCTACTAGTTAATATTTTCTAGTACTACGAAAGAGATGAAAAAGGAGGAATTGTAAACCTCATGTGATCGGCTGCCGCTCCTATTCCACATTGGAGTCAGCTTCTTCAAAAAATCGAGAACGGAATCGTTTCTGGATCAGAAACGCAACGTAAACTAATAATTATAATTAAATTTATGACGACTATTGAATGCTACGAATGAAACGACATTCCGATATATACGGTATGTGCAATAATTCTGTGCAATAATTTAATAATTTTTCTAGTTCTATTTTCTAGTACAGCCACTAGGAGAAGTGAGCGTTACATTCCTAGCTAGTAGCTAGCAAGTACTACTAGTTAGTAGCGATGTAAGACCCAACTTTTCTGTATCATTACTAGACAATTACTAGATTCAATTTTGGCTCGGGTTGCTTCATCGTACAGGATATTTATTTGCACTGATACACTTTTAAATATGATTTGCTCGAAGAAGCGCGTAAAAATTAATGCAATGCTGACGGGAGTCTGAAAAAGAGTAGAAAATCATCTGAATAAATTAGTAGATTACTCACTGATACATGTGATTTGTATTGCTCATCAGTTTGAAACGTAATGACGTCTAAACTAATAAGCACGCAATAAGCAAAAATTGTCGAAACAATCGACACCTTCGGAAAAGATAAAGACACTTGCTATCTACCACCAACTATCGTCGCCTCCGAAATAATAATGTTTAGATTCGGCGAATGATAATCAACAGTTTTAAAATATCTCGTGTCTGCGAGATAATTATATTATTAAATTATCGCACAGAATTATTGCACATACCGTATATATCGGAATGTCGTTTCATTCGTAGCATTCAATAGTCGTCATAAATTTAATTATAATTATTAGTTTACGTTGCGTTTCTGATCCACTCGATTTTTTGAAAAAGCTGACTCCAATGTGGAATAGGAGCGGCAGCCGATCACATGAGGTTTACAATTCCTCCTTTTTCATCTCTTTCGAAACTTTGAATTTCACCGAAATTTTAAATGCCAATGAAAATGACAATAAAAAGAGATTATGATAAAAGAAAATTTGTTGTTCTATTTTCCGGCTCTCTCATTAATCTAAATTATTTCAATTATATATAACGTTGTTATCGTGTCCACATGTGTTTTTAAAATTCTATAAATAAATATATAAGAAACATCAGTAAAAGGTTAGTGTAGCTGAGGGTTTAAAATAACTGTGATTGATATTTTTTGATTAAAATAAAATCTTCATCTTATCATTATCATATTATTCTTATCACCTTCATTTCTACATCTGTATTGTTATTTCTGTCATAACAGATTAATAATTTGATCGTAAGTCCGTCGCGATCGTGATAACTTGGAGAGAACGCAGTAAACTTCACAGAAAAGAAAGCACGCGTGACAATTTCGCCACTGTTACAAAAAAATACTATTAGTGGTGATAGTGTCACTAATAGTTTCACTAGCAGTGCTAGTAGTGTCACTATTAATGCTAATAGTGACACTATTATTTACACTATTAGTGCTGATAGTAACACTATTAATGTTAACAGTGGTACTGTTAGTGACTCTAGTAGTGATATTAATAGTACTAATTGTAACACCATTAGTGCTGATAGTGACACTACTAGTATTAGCAGTGATACTATTAGTGACACCAGTAATGTCAGAAGTGACACTACAAATGTCAGTACTGGTAATACGAGTATTATAAATGACACTTGATGAACTAATGTGTATAAGTATGTAAACTTTATTATTACTATAGAAAAACTATGAAAGACAATTCATTATTACAGGAATACGTTTATAAGGTACAAAAATTAATTTTCTATGACAATTACATTTCTATGACAATTACAATTACATTTCAATCAGCAGACAATGTTTTTTAAACGTTTTTTAAATATTTATTTTTCATTGATATTACATTGTACAGTTTATTGTAAAAATAATATTTATTTAATATTTATTAAACGTTTATATAACATTTATTAAACATTTAAAATAAATATTTAAGAAAAATATTTATATAATATTTAACGTTTATTTCACATTAAATAAAACATTTAAAATAATATTTAAAGAAATGTTTATTTAATATTAATTTAATATTACATTACAATAATATTACAATTTGTATTACATTAATCAAACATTTAAAATAATATTTAAATAAACATTTCTTTAATATTTATTATTTATTTTTTTTAAACATACTTTTTACATTTAAAAAGATCTATTCTTTTCTTCTTAATAAATCATTTGTTTTCGAACATGGATATACCATATGTATACAATATAAAGTCTCTTTCGGTGAAAGTGACAGTAGCGCAGTAGATAAGGTGAACGAGAAGCAGAGGTCTCAGGTTCGAGTCCCAGCATGGTAAGCAAATTTTCGAAGTACAATTTAAATTGGATTAAGGAGCGTGTGAGTAGGTATTATAGGCCGGTTCTAACCCATGGTCCTCCGAGGGGGGGTGAGGGGCGGGGGGTACCACGGGCGAGGGGGG
>NW_022639793.1:4026-4260 GCF_010583005.1 Odontomachus brunneus | reverse complement strand
TTGCGGCGGTTTTTTGCGGCGGATTTTGCGGCGGTTTTTTGCGGCGGTTTTCGCGGCGGTTTTCGCGGCGGTTTTCGCGGCGCCCGCGGCGCCCGCACCGCCCGTGCCGCCCGCATGATTTTTTAGTCACAGCTGCAAACTCTAATATTCTGCAAACGTATGCATTCGACAATTAGATGCGCAGAAAATGTGGCACATGATATTCTTATTACTAATGAGCACGTACACTGTGCC
>NW_022639793.1:0-253 GCF_010583005.1 Odontomachus brunneus | reverse complement strand
GTTTGCGTCGATAGACGAAATTGGCTTTTTTACATTTTCCAATAACATCGATGTCCTTCCGCCAAACGAAGCGCTGCCAAATTCCATTTTTGTTTTCGATGACGTGGCGTGTGACAAACAAGATACAATAAGAGAATACTTTGCTATGGGTCGTCACTCGAACGTCGACTGTTTCTACCTCTGTCAGACGTATGCAAAGATATTTAAGCATCTTATACGGGATAATGCGAATCTGCTGATTCTCTTCAAGCAG
>NW_022639792.1:151209-157471 GCF_010583005.1 Odontomachus brunneus | reverse complement strand
CTGTAATGATCGCGAAAAATTGAAGTTTCTGGGGCTGGGACGTTACACCCCTCCTCGCAGCCAACAAAGAATACAAAAGCGCCGGCCGATTAGGCCGGCGCGGAAAGAAGCGCGCAAGCGCGAAGGCGCCGAGGGCTCCCTGAAGAATACTTGAAAGTGTACAGGGAGGTCCTCGAATAATGGCGCACGTGATGGACATCCCCAGGGGTTTTAGTGGGTATACCTCCCCCATCCTTTAGGGGGAGGGAGTCCCACATACCCGAGGAGGCTTACCTGAGCTTCCGGGAAATGCGTAACGCATTTCCCCTGGGTTATCAAAAAAAAAAAAAAAAGGCGCAGGCATGCATACCGTATCAGCAAAATAAGGTACATCGTCATGTACACTTGCCTGTCGGAACCTTCACGACACCCACTCAGAGGTTCGAAAACATTCATGTCGACATAGTGGGACCCTTACTTTCCTCTAGAAAGTACCGTTATTGTCTCACCATTGTGGATCGCTTTACAAAATGGCCAAGAGCCATTCCAGTTCCGGACATCACAGCGGAAACCATCTCACAATACCTCTTCACAGGCTGGATCGCAAAATTCGGGACACCTGTGAGAATTACAACGGACCAGGACCGGCAGTTCGAGACTAAGTTATTTCAACAACTTACTCGACTCATAGGGACAACCCATTTGCGGACAACAGCGTACCACCCAGCAGCCAACGGCATAATAGAGCGATTCCATCGGCAACTCAAAACAGCCATCAAGTGCCACCAAACAGAGAACTGGGTAGATACTTTACCTGTGGTGCTCATGGGGATTTGTGCAGCGGTGAAAAAAGACTTAAAAACGACTTCGATCTAATTGGTGTATGGAGAAACCAATCGGCTGCCGGGAGAATTCCTCCAGGAAACTGCTACAACAGACGGTCAAGACAGCAACGATTTCATTCGAAGACTGCGACAAACGATGAGGAACATACGTCCGCAACAAGTGAAACGCCACGGACAACCAGCAGTCTTCGAACAGAAGAGTTTAGAAGAAACATCGCACGTCTTCGTAAGACAGGATGCACCAACTCGAGCGTTGCAACCGGCGTACAATGGCTCCGACGAAGTACTCGAAAGATCCCAAAAATTCTTCTCACTAAAAGTAAAAGGCAAGACAACAAACGTCAGCATAGACCGTCTCAAACCAGCGTACATGATGGCAACAACGCAAACCGAGACGAAAACGATCACACAAGAGCCCCCCAAGGCAACGAAGAAGATAGAAAAGCACAAGGGGGAAATAAGGACTAAAAGCCGAGGAATATCTCGCCCAACAGTTCGATCCGCCCCATGAACTCTTCATCAACGAAGGGGGTGATGTAGTGGATCAATATAGATCCACACAAGCACGACCGCCGCAGCCGCCACATGGGCAGCGCGGCGCCGCTAGCCGAGCCGCCGCCGCAATTGCGAGATCCGTCGTGCGGCGCCGTTCGGCGGCGCGTACACGGAGGGGTTTTCTCGCGAGAAAATTATCATTAACAGACAATAAAAGCCTGACTCCGCGGGAGGTCAAGACACACTCCGCCGCGCTGGCTTCTCTAAGCATTCTACCGCAGCTAGAAAGCCATCGGCCTTGGCTATGAGCCACATCCGCTGCAACGGAGCGGCAACGAGCCTCACGGCGCTGCAGAAGCGCCCCGGCATCCGCTGCAGAAGCGGCATCGTCTCTCGGCGCTGCAGAAGCGCCCCGGCATCCGCTGCAGAAGCGGCATCATCTCTCGGCGCTGCAGAAGCGCCCCAGCATCCGCTGCAGAAGCGGCCTCGAGTCTCCAGACGCCGAAAAGGCGTCCAACGAGAACCACCACGCCGAAGACGTCCCCGACAAGCCGGTTCCCCGGCACGGGAACCTGCCCAGAGGCAGAGAAAGAGAGGAGGACTGCAACAACGTCTCCGGGAACTTTTCGGGGGAAACTCACCCGAAGCCCTAGCAGTCGGACCGACACCAGGGACGCTAAAGGATCGTTCCCCACGACCGCGCACCCCGTCACCTACACGGACACTCACTCCGTCACCGCTGCACTGGGAGTCACCCCAGTCGCCCATACCGACCACCTCCAAGGCTGGAACTCATTACGTAGAGGCTCCAGAGGATAGCCTTCCCACGGCGGCCTCTGACACGGCCACCTGTTTCGACGCTGGCCTACGGCGACTCCAGAGTAGGACGACCGGTGTCTCCTCGATTTGCCCACGGAGACGGACGTCACGCCGATAAAGAGAACTGAGATATTGCTACCCGAAGCCCCGGATAAAGGAGGATTCGGAAGAGGGAGCATAGCCCCCTAAAGGGTAGACTCAACACCGCGGTTCGTCGTACTTTTAGAAGATTAACACACACACACACGCACATCTACACATGTAAATAGCATAACACAAAAATAAATGTTTATATAAAAAGATACAAAAAGTCATATTTACATAACACCCTCCCCGAGAGCGAAAGATCACTACAAGTACACAATCCTCCAAAAATTCCATTGTTTCTTTCACTAAATTAGTAAATTTAATGATATCAATTAGCTTACCACTAGAAATAATCCTAAGAATAATATTTAAGTTTTTAATTAAAGAAACATTAAGACCTGTGATAGCACCATTTAATTGAGAATTCTCAAAAAATCTCCTAGCAGTGTTACCAGCAGTTAGTAGAACCAGATCCTGGTTTTGGCTTATCAACAATTAAGCCTAAATCCTTTTTTAATTTTTATTGTATATCACTTTTAGTAGCAGTAAAATCTAGTATCTTTTTAGAATTTTCTCCTCGTACTTGCCAAGTTTTTAAAGGCAATATATATGCAATATGCAACAAACATCTTATCAAAAAATCTTACCTAGTAATGCAGAATTGATAATCCATATTTGTAAAATAACTTATTTGGTGATTGATTTTATATTCCTATTTTATTCATTTCCTTAGGGGTAGCTCCACAAATATAATATATTTGACTTGAATTAGGTTCAGTAATAACATTACAAATACTGCCGTCAATCATTGTGAAGAACATACTATGTGACGCAAAAAATTACTACCGAATTGAATGTTAATGGGCTTTAAATTCTCAATCAATTGTTCGATTTTTATTTGTTCTTCTTTAATTAATGAGGGTGATTCTTTTGTAAATATAAATTTGATCGAACGACAATATAGTGGACGATGGTGTTGGATTTTCCCATATTATATTTCCTAACACGATATTTATCAAACGAATAGGAACAAGTGCAATTAAAAACATAAATTCATCTGTATTATTTAAATCAAAAAACGTTTGTTTTCTATGACCCGAACTACCATCGAATCTACACTTACAAATTAAAGTCAAACGTGAAATTTTAGAGATCTTATCTTTAATGAGGCCCAGTAATGATTCTACAGTTTTATCCAATACTTCTTGTAGATTTATTTCTGCATAGATCTCGGAAACATCTTGAATCTTAGGCAAACGCTGACTTTTTATTTTTTTTTAAGTATAATAGCTGGGTAGCATATCGGGATTTAAACTGTTTATAGTGGATCGTAATATATTGTATTTTCTAAAAGTAAGACGTAAATCTCTAAATATAACGCTAAAACGTTTAATGGTGATAAAGACTTTTTATCTTCGTATAATCCTTTCTTATTTTGCAAGAGATAATTCAACAGCGAACACTAACTCATCACATGTCCTTTTTGTAATTAAATCTAAAATATTTCGCTTTTTTGTTATTAAACTTGCTTCTTCGAAAGATTTCTGCGGTCTTTCACGTTGTTTTCACTAAACTCAGTTTGATTATTTTGTAGATATTTAACAATGTCGGTTCACTCGTAGTTTACTCGATTTGTTTGGCCGAAGGAGATTCGGTATACACGGTCTCGCTTATACGATGAACGTTATCACCATTATATTAATAATTTTATATTATTAATATCAAACAGTACTAAGACATCCGTACATGCTCTTAATGGTTTTAGATTATTAGTTTATAATTTCAAATAGCTGTTTTAAATTAATTTTAACTAATAATATGTCATTTAAATTTGTGGTTTTTTTTAGAATGAAAAATATTAAGAGAAAATTTCGAGATGCGCTCGAAAATTTACTCGGCTTCTCTCAAATTACACTTTTCTTTTTATTAACCGTAATATTTTAACGATATTAATGAAAATCAGAAATTAATATTTATTTTCTGAAAAGAACATTTTGCGACTCCTTTCATATTGTTTTTTCACAATAAGTATATGAATGAAACTCTTAATTAAACTGCCCCTCATCCGAACCTGCTTCTATCAGCTTTATCTCATGAATGATAAGTCAGAAGCAGCACAACTATGCGTTAAATGAAAGAGTATAAAAAATACAATTTTCTGTGGAAAGTACAAAAAATCGATATTTATCGATCTTTTTAAATTCTTATTTAAAGTTCTAAAAAAGAGAAAAAGCTGATTAAAATAAAGCAAACATACCCATTTTGTAAAAAAAATTACTCTCTTACATATAAAAAAAAATTCGGAGTATTTTTTACCATTTTATATTATACAGCAACTCAGTTGCTATAAACAAATATACGCGTTTCGCAAAAGAAATATCGAAAATGAATTCAGTTTTGTACATCTAATCTAGTAATTTTCCAAAGTGAAAGAACGTTCTTGAGGTAATAATGTGTATATATTGATTATTTGTTATCAGTTTTAGAATGTCAAAGTATCATATTATTATAATCAAATAAGAAAATTGGAGAAATAATCGGACAGATTTTTTATTTTTGTTAAGAGAACGTTACACTGTGCGCCGGGCAAAACCTACTTGGAAACACTCAATTGGGAAGTTTTACCCCACCCGCCGTATTCACCGAACATTGCTCCCTCTGACTATCACATGTTTCGATCGATGACGCACGGCCTGTCTCAGCAGCATTTCACATCATATGAAGATACCAAAAATTGGGTCGATTCGTGGATAACTTCAAAAGATGAAACGTTCTTCCGACGCGGTATCCGTATGTTGCCAGAAAGATGGGAAAAAGTAGTGACTAGCAATGGACAATACTTTGAATAAAACATAAGGTACCGTTCTTTCACAATAAATGCCCAATTTTTGATAAAATAACGGCGGAGACTTATTTGTATTCCCAATACTTATGAATTATGCGCCAAAAAGCAATATTAAACATTAATCTTTAATTAAAATTAATATTTATTCTATTTAAAATGGTGGTATAAAGTATTGTTACGTGCGCGGAACGCGGAAATGAAAACAACACAGGGTTTCGCGGAACAAACAAAAACTCTATTTCAAACTATATTGAAGTAAACGTTCTAAGAAGTCGAGAAAAGTCAAGAGACACGTTCGCTGGCATGCGTGATCTCTCTTCAACTCTCGTTGACACAGCGAACAGCTGACCGGAGTCGATCAACTTTCGCGATCGGCAGCTGACTCGCAGTCGAGAAGTATATCAGGCGGCGCGCGTAACAGTATAATATTTCGGTTTGAATTATGAAATTGTCTTACATTATGATTGAAATTATTTTTAGTTATGGAAAATATGTATCAAATATAAATCCAGTCTGAAATATATAGTTGATTCGATGGAGAGTCAATGTCAATATTAGGTTTTCGACATTGATTCGACATGGAATTAATTATGTTTTAAACGTTTTATATTTACTACGAATCTTCATAATTAAAAATAATATCCTCAAATACAACCTCAATTATGGCGTGAAAACTTCACAGTTCAATCAGAAATATTTTATATTATAATCTACGTTATTCTCTTGATGAATAACATCAAATATGTAATAAAAACTTTTTCTCGCAAGATTATCGTTATCTATATAATTTCTTCCTTATGTATATAAAACGATGTCAAAAAAATCAAACTTTTATATCGTTTTAATGATATAAAGCCAATGGCATATTTAATTTCTACTATTTAATTTTTTTTGTGTACGTTAAAAAAAACAGGATTACCTTTCAGAAAACTAGATTTGAGGCTTTCACGGCCATTGATACAATGTCTAGATATAGCTTCCGGAATGGAGCCGTGTCTTGAATCAGCGATATGCCGACGTTTCGTAAACGTTGCAGTTTGCATCATCAGGGCTGAGAACTCTGATACTGAGATCCCTTGGGTAAAGGTAGTCTTTATATGTCCCCCTCCCCCCTTTGTGTAGATGGTGTTTAGGGAGTAGGGGACGAGGCTTGAATCCAGCCAATCAGCGTATTTTAATTGATCAGCTGGTC
>NW_022639792.1:149214-150645 GCF_010583005.1 Odontomachus brunneus | reverse complement strand
TTTGAAACGATGCCGCGACCATCATGTAGTACCGAAATGCTTTCAATTAAAAAACCCATTTCTATCTTCTAACCAGGCCAAAGGCATTCTACGACAAGCGTCGTTGAGGTTAGTCAAAGACCGAATCTCAGCCACCAAGAAGAACTTGGATGAGATTGTTACGTCCTAGCGGACTCACCGCGCTCCAAAAATTTTACTTTTTCTTATTTTCTGCTTGCCATCTCCTAACCGAAAGAGGCAGACTCAGGGATCACGCATCCGCCATTAGTTTAACATTTGAATGGTTAGTTTACGAGTTATTAATTTGTTATTTAGGAACCTTGTCTTAATCGAAAGAAGCAGACTCGGGGATCACGCATCCGCCATTAGTTTAACATTTGAATGGTTAGTTTGCGAGTTATCAATTTGTTATTTAAGAACCTTGTCTCAGTCGAAAGAGGCAGACTCAGGGATCACGCATCCGCCATTAGTTTAACATTTGAATGGTTAGTTTGCGAGTTATCAATTTGTTATTTAAGAACCTTGTCTCAGTCGAAAGAGGCAGACTCAGGGATCACGCATCCGCCATTAGTTTAACATTTGAATGGTTAGTTTGCGAGTTATCAATTTGTTATTTAAGAACCTTGTCTCAGTCGAAAGAGGCAGACTCAGGGATCACGCATCCGCCATTAGTTTAACATTTGAATGGTTAGTTTGCGAGTTATCAATTTGTTATTTAAGAACCTTGTCTCAGTCGAAAGAGGCAGACTCAGGGATCACGCATCCGCCATTAGTTTAACATTTGAATGGTTAGTTTGCGAGTTATCAATTTGTTATTTAAGAACCTTGTCTCAGTCGAAAGAGGCAGACTCAGGGATCACGCATCCGCCATTAGTTTAACATTTGAATGGTTAGTTTGCGAGTTATCAATTTGTTATTTAAGAACCTTGTCTCAGTCGAAAGAGGCAGACCCAGGAATCAAGTATCCGCCATTAGTTTAACATTCGCATGCTTAGTTTGAAAATTCTCAAATTGTTATTTAAGCACTTTGTTCCATTCAAAAGGGGCAGACTAAAGGATCACGAACCCGCCATCTGTTTTTCGTTTACACGTTTAGTTTAGACGCTATCCATTTGTTAATTAAGGACATCGAAGAAGGCGGACTCAGGGACCTTGAATCCGACATTTGTTTTTAATTGCACGCTTGGTTCAAGAATTATTAATTTGTTAATTAAGCACCCTGCTTTAGGCAGGTTCAAGGACCCCGAATCCGTTATTAGTTTATTATTTGCATAATTAATATCGGTATTATTAAATTGTTAATTAAGCACCTTGTATTGTTCACAAGGAACGACCTTCAAGACTATGCATCCGCCATTAAAACCCCGATCGCGGGTCAGTTGTTTAGGACTTTAATTATTAAGTTACAAATTGATATTATTTATACCACTA
>NW_022639792.1:148697-149204 GCF_010583005.1 Odontomachus brunneus | reverse complement strand
AACCTACGGCAGTGGGAAACAATTATCGCGCACGCGTCGATCACTGGAACTAAAGAAAGCCTTGCATCTGCCACGGGTTCCAAAGGATCCACGTGGAACTAGGACCGAGGTTCAGCTCCCCGGACCACCAGAGAACCCGATCGAGGAACGCAGGGTTCTTCGTTGTATCAGCCCGCATTCAACGGACCTCGGAAACATCTGCGGACTCCAGCCTGCTACCGAGCCCACGCTGTTCGAGTTGTTAAAGGACTTCGATCAGTCTATAGTATTGGCGGTTTCCCCTTCATCCAGTTTTGATCCTCTCCTATTTCCCACCCTTGATTCCGACCCTCCTGTTACCCCTGAATCTGTTCTCCAGGTGGGAGACCTCGCTCCCGTTGTAGTGCAGCACCCTACTGGCGAGCGGTCGGTTTTCCAACTAGAGTCTCGCGCAGGGCCGAGTGCGGACGTAGCTCCGCACCTCCCTGGCGAGGTCTCGGGAAGGGGACCTCCGCGACCCTGTTTGAG
>NW_022639792.1:147445-147561 GCF_010583005.1 Odontomachus brunneus | reverse complement strand
GAGAACTAAAACACCTCACTACAGCCTTAACTAAAAATGGATACAACAGCAAAAACATCTCGCAAATAATAAAAAACCAGAAGAACAGATTTGTCAGTCCTAAAAACACTGACACA
>NW_022639792.1:147303-147435 GCF_010583005.1 Odontomachus brunneus | reverse complement strand
AAATATAAACAAAGAAGAACGCCGAGCTCCTCACGGTCTAAAACAAAACAACAAGATCCTAATTTTACCAGCAGACAAAGGGAACGCTACTGTAGTTATGAACAGGGAAGACTATTGCAGTAAAATCAACAG
>NW_022639792.1:146836-147164 GCF_010583005.1 Odontomachus brunneus | reverse complement strand
TGTCAGTCCTAAAAACACTGACACATTAGATGAAGAGAGAGAAAAAAGAAAAACGGCTGTCCTTCCATATCTCCAGGGCATAACAGAACCTATCAGCAGGATTTTGGGTAAACACAAAATCAAAGTAATCTTCAAACCTCATAGGAAGCTCTCCCATTTACTCCCAAATCCGAAGGATCAGAAATCATGCCTAGAAACATCAGGTGTATATAAGATCCCTTGCTCTTGTGGTAAAGTTTATATAGGAGAAACCGGGAGGAAGATCAGTACGCGAATCAAGGAACACCAGCGATGTACCAAGTATGGTCACTTTACTCAATCAGCCCTA
>NW_022639792.1:138915-146731 GCF_010583005.1 Odontomachus brunneus | reverse complement strand
AGAAATCAGTGCCTCAAACATCAGGTGTATATAAGATCCCTTGCTCTTGTGGTAAAGTTTATATAGGAGAAACCGGGAGGAAGATCAGTACGCGAATCAAGGAACACCAGCGATGTACCAAGTATGGTCACTTTACTCAATCAGCCCTAGCTGAACACTGGATGGAGACTGGACACTCCGTACAATATGAAAAAGCCACCAGATTGGCTCCCTCACAGAGTTATTTTGCCAGAAAACATCGTGAAGGTCTAGAAATTTTGAAACATCCCAACAACCTCAACCGAGACAAAGGTATGCAAGTAAACTCTATTTGGCATACTGCCCTCCCGGTTTTTTAATTGACCAGCTGATCAATTAAAATACGCTGATTGGCTGGATTCAAGCCTCGTCCCCTACTCCCTAAACACCATCTACACAAAGGGGGGAGGGGGGCATATAAAGACTACCTTTACCCAAGGGAGCTCAGTATCAGAGTTTTCAGCCCTGATGATGCAAACTGCAACGTTTGCGAAACGTCGGCATATCGCTGATTCAAGACACGGCTCCATTCCGGAAGCTATATCTAAACCTTTCAGAAAAATTGAGAAATTTTGATTTCGACCAGAGCAAGCAGCAAATAGCAAGCGGGGAGATAGGAAATGAAATTACATATGCAGATGGCGTTGATAGAGGGAGCGAGTTAAGGTGCGTTTGGAAACGTTACCTTGATACTTTCTCCCTGTTTTTATTCCACTCTAGTATCTCTCATTCCAACGTAACGGATATTCTCTAATGAACCAGTCAAATATTTCGACAATAATTTTAGAAAAAAAAATGGTTAAGAAATATAGAAGTGGTTTAACAAATCTATTAGTTAATCAGATATTCATTTGACATAATTTTGAAGAATCAACAAAATCTGGTCTGCAAGTGCCATAACAAGGATAGCATATGGACGTATAAACTTGTCTATTTCAGGATATCCCTACGGTGTCCATTAATGTTTATTCTATGGACATCTTATAAAGTCTATGAATATCCTGAAATCCATAAATTGATAGGAAACGAATGTTCATAGGATATTCTGTGCTGTCTGAGTATGTACCTATATTATTTATCAAATATTCCAATTGTATTGACTATATGAAATAGTTAATTTCTATTACTATTTAATATTTGCTACTTACTATATTTTTTTATTTTAAATAATTATAATTCTTGATAAAAATTTTATATGGGTCAGTTATACTATGTTTATATTGTAAATATTACAAACGTAATGGTGACATTTACTATAAAAATGATATTCCTAATTATAATTTTTAGTATGTCATTATAGTTCCAAATATCATCTATTTTTCTCTCAATGTAGAAAAGATAGAATAGATTCTATAGACATATATAAAGAAATGGGTTTAAATTTGTAAAAAAATGGCTTAATTCTTAGGCTCTTCTAAATCTAGAAATGATAATTGGTAGCGAAAAACATACTCTTTTTCGCCACTTAACCTTGTGTTACATGCTACTCATTACCCGTTGTATTTTTGTTATTTCTAGAAATTAGTTATTATTCACTATTTTTACAAAATTGTAACGGCCTTGCGTTACGTGCGGGATAGTCTTAGCCGGTGTGGTCCGGGTTTCGTGCGTGAAATGAAAACCAGTGGTATAGGTGATAATAATTTGGAACTATATTCTAATCTCAAAGCTATTTACAATTATTTACAGGCGACGTTACGCCGTTGGCGCGTGGTCGCGTTTTTGCTCTCGTCGGGAGCCGTTGTTGTCGTCTCGCGATCAGCTGCGAGCGTCGAGGCGCGCGAGCGTCAGGCGGGACGCGGTCGGAATTGTTTCCGGATACACTATTGTTCGTCGTTCGGAGTTCGTTGCCTCATCGGCTTTAATCTGTTCAACTATCCTGGTCTTTCCTTGCTGGTTTAAAGGCGCTCGTTGTCGCCGTTATCTTACGCCCGGTGTGCGTTCGCGATCGTAGGCGTTAGCGGCGTAGCGTGAGGCGGAAAAGGATGTCGACGTCGCGTATCCACTTCGGTCGACGGAGCGAGGTACAGATAGGAAACCGACGTCGTGTATCCACTTCGGTCGGTAGAGCGGTATCGGAGAAAGGATGTCGACGTCGCGTATCCACTTCGGTCGACAGAGCGGTGTATGGATAGGAAGCCGACGTCGCGTATCCACTTCGGTCGGTGGAGCGGTATCGGAGAAAGGATGTCGACGTCGCGTATCCACTTTGGTCGATCCTAGACATCCACGGGATGTCTAGGATCTCTAGGAGTTTTGAGTTCGGGTCGGTCGTGCGCCTGAGAAGAGCCGTCCGATCAATCTCTCGATATCAATTTTTCTGTCGGCTTTTATACTAAGTTCTAACAAACAGTTCGACTGTTTGTTGACCTTGCGGTTATTCCGCGCGCGGTTGTTCGGCGTTTTCTTGTTAGTATTACCGCTATTGTTTCGGCCGTCGTGACGATTCCCGAATCGTCACAAAATCATAAAAAGAAAACCATTTTGTCATAAATTAAAAGTTATTCTTTTTGTATATGTCTACAGAATCCATCCTACCGTGATTTCATTCGCTCATATTGATTAATTTCTTAAGGGGGTCTTCTAGTATAACGCGTGAAAATAACCGTCAAAAAACATCCGAGCGACGCTCGGGTGACGCAAAACAGACTAGGATCTATCGGAGGAAAGAAAAAACAGCACAAGAAAATTTCTATGAGAACAAGAAAGGTCCATTATATGATGCAGGCATAGCAAATTAATAGTAAGTGAAACTATACCGATGTCACATGTACACAAAACTTTCATCACGTTTATCTCAAAATTATATTTTTCGAATTGTTTGACACGATATCTCAAAAACTACTTGAGCAATCCTGCCCAGTATTTGCATACATATTTAGTATATGTGGTTATCGTACCTACCTCAACCATGTCGATATCTTTTTTATATTTTTTTCTTATAGTCCCGTAAAGTTAAAGAAAAATTACGAAATTTGAAACATCATTTTCATAACAATGCCATTTATTTATTTTTCAATATTTTTGATTAATTCTGCTATCTGCAATAGCGAGAAGTGTACTAGTTTAAATGTACTAGTTTTTTAAATTATTTGTTTTAGAGCATCAGGACAGTCGGAATCATGTTAACCATGAAGCCATTTCTTTTTTTCACACTACTCTTTCGAGCGCTATATCGCTAAATATTTTTATTTTCATTCGAAAAAATTTATAGCTGCTCTCAGAATATCAATAAATCTGTAGGAGAAATTTCAAAACAATAAGTTTTTAATAACCCGTTGAAAAAAAATCCCGAAGAACAGTCAAAGAACACCTGTCACACTAGAAGACCCCCTTAATTTAGAATGGCAAGATATTTTTATGTTATTATCTTTAGTAAAAATATTAGTAAAAATGTCGAATAGAGGATCACCCTCCAATAATCTTGATGTTGACATATATTATAAAACTGACCCTCCTGAGTCACAATCAAAAGGTTTTAGCCGTCGCTCATTGTTCATTAAAAAGTTAACATTTTATATATATTATATATATTAACAAAAGAAATCTTATGAATAGAATGTAATTTTCAAGTATCATGTACGTTTTCAAGAAGGTAACATTTGCTATATACATGATGTATATAAATACATTTATTGCATTCTGAAACCTATTTCGTTGTTTTGATTTCTGTTGTTATATATGTGAGACATTATTACTTAGTATGTTTTGTTTACGGTTACTACTCTTAGTTGCTGTCTTGTCGTGTAGCTAGTCAGTCATTCTAACTTCAAGATATTTTTGTGAAATTCAAACATGCAATTATACGAATTTATCCATATAACTTACGATTTGGAAGTTTTATTGAATTTTTTGTGCACGAAAAATGTCGTTCATAGTGAAATAATGTGTCCTAGATATGAAAATTTATTAAAAATAAACACTATTTCTGAAAATCGTATTTTACATTGTACGAACAAATATTACAAAGTCATTAAAGGTCGAAAGCAACAAATATTGTACAATTTTAAAATTAGCGTATTACATGGAACGTGATTTGAACGAACGCATATGGAACTGAATAAAATATGCTGTTTTATTGGATATTTTCTAATGATGCAACCACCATGAATAGATTTTTAGTGAATGATTGAAAATGAATGACCATACTGTTGTTGATTGGACAAATTTTTGTCGAGA
Source organism: Odontomachus brunneus (assembly GCF_010583005.1). NCBI lineage: Eukaryota > Metazoa > Arthropoda > Insecta > Hymenoptera > Formicidae > Odontomachus > Odontomachus brunneus. The sequence goes on along the minus strand of NW_022639792.1, from coordinate 142,534 downwards.
AGTAAGTTATAAATTATTTAAGTTAGTAATTTAAGTTTACTATTAAGTAATTGTGTTTACTTACTAAATCATCATCAGTTAATTCAACAATGGATCGAAAATGGACAAAAGCCAAACGGTGGAAGAGATAAAATTGTAGAGCTAGATAAAGCTAAAGTAGGCAAGAGAAAATATAACACCGGACACATTATTAGAGGGAAATGGGTTTTCGGTGGTATAGAACGCGGCACTAACAAAGTTTTTATTTTGCCTGTTCGAAATCGATATGTCGATACTCTTTTACCAATTATCGAGAAATATGTTGAACCTGATTCTATTATACAGGGTCATCGAAAAGTATCGGATCTCCCTAATATCTTCAGTTAGAATGCATTTTGGAGAAAATGTCCAATAGCAAAGTTGTATGGTTTCAAGCGGGGAGTAAGATGATGACGTTGACTTTGACCTTGACCATGTCCTTCAAGGTCATTTCAAGGTCAACCTTATTTTTTTAAATGGAACTTCCTACATTTTATTGAATATTCTTATAGCTTATCTTGAAAGCTTTCCAAAACGCTAGAATAAAACATTTTTTCATTAAGTACTTTTTGAATTATAAATGTTTGAAGTTAACAATTTTTTGACACAAAATGTAAATATCTTGTAAAATATTATTTAGTTTTCAGTAATCATAACCTTAATACTTTTGTGCGCGGAATAATGAGACCAATTAATTGGTTTAAAGAAAATACATTAATTGAAAAGTGTTGGATCCTCCTAATATTTTCAGTAAGAATGCATTTTTGAAAAATGTCCAATAGCAAAGTCGTACGGCTTCAAGCGGTGATGCTAGTAGGCTACGGCGGAATATTGCCCGAAAGTGATCGCGAGAAGATGCTCGAATGCGTGATGTCCGAAGGTGTTAGCGGGAACCTGCCCGAAAGCGTTGGCGGGGCTGATCTTTATTCTCTCACACACGCAACTTAACAAATTGTTAACTTCAAACCTTTATAACTCAAAAAGTACTTAATGAAAAAATGTTTTATTCTAGCGTTTTGGAAAGCTCTCGAGATAAGCTATAAGATTGTGCAATAAAATGTAGGGGGGTCCATTTAAAAAAATAAGATTGACCTTGAAATGACCTTGAAGAACATAGTCAAGGTCAAAGTCAAGGTCATGATCTTACTCCCAGCTTGAAACCATACAACTTTACTATTGGACATTTTCTCCAAAATGCATTCTAACTGAAGATATTAGGGGGGTCCGATACTTTTCGATGACCCTGTATATACAGATAAGTAGCGCGCGAATGATAGTTTACGAAATAATGAAAATTATATTAATTATACGGTGAACCATTCAACTAATTTTGTTGATCCAGAAACCGGTACATACACAACGGTTTACACACAAAACATAGAGACTTATGTGAACCTGGCATCCGACATCAATAAAAAATTTTATTCATATATACATTCGATTAAGCTTGGTTTGTACCCGTTTGTACCGCTTTTTGTTTCGTTTGTACCTCAAAGGGATAAAAGTTACAAAGGGTTTAAAAAATGACCAGCACCCCACTTTAAGAAAAAATAATCTTCCAAATGTTATTCGATTAAGCATAGTTTGTACCCGTTTGTACCGCTTTTTATTTCGTTTGTATCTCAAAAAAGTAAAAATTACAAGGGGTTAAAAAAATGACCAACACCTCACTTTGAGATACAATAATTTTCTAAATGCTACTCAATTAAACGTCGCTTGTAATCGTTTGTACCGCTATTCGTTTTGTTTGTACTCCCAAGGGGGTGGATATACAGAATGTTGAAAATTCGTGAAAGGGATAACTTTGATATATTAAAAGATATTCCAATTCTGAAAGTGGGTTCTGTTTCACAATTGTTTGTACCCGTTTGTACCGCTTTTCATTTCGTTAGTATCTCCATGGGAATGGAAATACGGAATGCTGGAAATTCATAAAAGGGGTAACTTTGACATGTTAAGAGATATTTGAATTCTGAAAACGGGTGCTGCTTTGAAATCACTCTTGCCTGTTTGTACCGCTTTTCAGTTATAATAAAATGAAAATGTATTTTTGGCGACCTCCGGAGACTTCGATAGATATTATATTAAAACATCAATTTTCCAGTATATATAATATTATATTTAATATTTAATTGGATGTAACAATGCACACATAAATTAAGTCGAAATTTTATGATCTAAATCTTATTTTAATATCTAAATCTATTATCTAATCTATTATATAATTTATTATCTAAATCTTATTTTAATATAATCTTTATTCTAATTTTTATTCTAATCTTAAATAGAATGTAGTCACAACGTTTTTATGTTTTTACATATACAAGTAAGGATAATTTTCTTTTTTGTAGCATCACTTTTTGTGTTGCAAGTAACGGCTGATCGTTGCAAGATCGTTGTGTATCTCCTATTTTCCTGTTAGCCTGCGTATATATGCAACATAATGACCTATATCTGTTATATTAAATGACTCTTGATACTCTATAACAGCAAGCAATTTGTACGTGTAGTCGTGAAATGAAAGATTGATGGATATGTGACTTAGTGTAAATACTCCTTAGTAGGTAGCGCAGGCCGGTTCTAACCCATGTCCTCCGAGGGAGGGTGAGGAGCAGGGGGGTACCACGGACGGGGGGTATGACGTCACCGGGGGGGTATGACATTACCGCGGGGTATGACGTCAGGGGGGATTGCGTCACCGCGGGTGGGGGTGTGACGTCACCGCGAAAGGAGGGGTTATCAGCGGTCCGTAATTGGGGACATACCGATGTTACCGACGGTCGGTAATTTTTACCGATATTATATAACACTTAATTACATAATTTTTACCAACATATAATTACACAATATCGATAGTACCGACGATCGGTAATTTATTACCGATATTATATATCAACATTTAATTACTTAATTTTTACCAGTACATATATATTTTTACACAATTTTTACTGTCATATATACATAATATTACCGATGATCGGTAATTACTGATATTATATAGTTTTTCTATCTGCTTTCGATAGATCATTTTACCGATCTGCGGCGGTTTTTTCGCAGTGGTTTTCGCGGCGGTCTTTTGCGGCGGTTTTTTCGCGGCTGTTTCCGCGGCGGATTTTGCGGCGGTTTTGCGCCGTCCGCGCCGTCCGCACTGTTCGCGCCGCCCGCGCATTTCGCAGCGTGATTTTTTTTTAGTCACAGCTGCAAACTCTAATATTCTGCAAACGTATGCATTCGACAATTAGATGCGCAAGAAAAAGAATGTGACACATGATATTCTTATTACTAATGAGCACGTACACTGTGTCCCCGCAACAAGATTTTGCAAGTGTTTGCGTATTATGTATCATGGATAATATGTAAAAAACGGTAAAGAACGGCAATGAAACGGTCAAGAAACGGTAAAGAACGGTAATGAATTGGTAAAGAAACGGTAAAGAACGGCAATGAAACGGTAATAAAACGGTAAAAAAAAAAAAAAACGGTAAAAATGGTAAAGAACGGTAGAAACGGTAATTAAATGGTAAAAAACGGTAAAAACGGTAAAGAAACGGTAAATAACGGGAATGAAACAGTAAAGAAACGGTAAAGAAACGGTAAAAAA
>NW_022639792.1:133642-138905 GCF_010583005.1 Odontomachus brunneus | reverse complement strand
ATTGGTAAAGAAACGGTAAAGAACGGCAATGAAACGGTAATAAAAAGGTAAAAAAAAAACAGTAAAAATGGTAAAGAACGGTAAAAAAACGGTAATAACGGTAAAGAAACGGTAAATAACAGGAATGAAACAGTAAAGAAACGGTAAAGAACGGCAATGAAACGGTAATAAAACGGTAAAAAAACGGTAAATAACGGTAGAGAACGGCAATGAAACGGTAATGAAACGGTAAAGAAACGGTAAAGAACGGTAAAAACGGAAAAGAAACAGGAAAGAACGGTAAAAACGGAAAAGAAACGGTAAAGGAACGGTAAATAACGGGAGTGAAACTGTAAAGAACGGTAAAAAACGGAAAAGAAACGGTAAAGAACGGTAAAAAACGGCAAAGAACGGTAAAAAACGGAAAAGAAACGATAATAAAACGATAACGGCTACCAAAAATCATAAAAACGATTACCGAAACAGTGTATTCCAATATTTATATCAAAAGTGCAGTCCAAAAGTATTTATGTAAGAACTTTCTCTTATGCGTCACAATGCAGCACATAAGTGAAGTATTTATATAAGATCTCTCTCTCTCTCTCTCTCTCTCTCTCTCTCTCTCTCTCTCTCTCTCTCTTATGCGTCACAATGTAGCATTTAAGTGCTGTCGCATCGATTTGTGGTTGACAGTAAGATGCGCAGAAAAATGTGAAACAATATACTATCATGAAGATCATAGAAGAATGCATATTTTGCATATGTTGAAATATATAAAATCATGTGTATTACATCGGCGCATAGTTCAGTCGAGACCCAAGCAGCAACAGATACGGGACACAAGCAACAAATTGAACGGCTAAAATGAAGGACAAATCAAGAAAGATATTCATGGTGCAGTTTTTGCGTGACAGAGAACTCGGTTTGCGAGGAATAACCAAACGTGGTGTGAAGGAAAATGTTAAAGTTATCAAGTTCTGCTCTCTAAAAAGTTGGCCCTATGACTTAGTGCAGGAGTACGCCAATCAGATAGTGGAAGACGCATGTAAAATCACGACTGAGAATGCAAGTGAAATAAACACTAAATTGAATGAGCTTATAATGCATCCAGACATCAGAGTGCTAAAGAACTTTAACCTTCAAAATTTCTATATAATGTGACGTGGCGGCCGTGGAGGCGCCCGTCTCAAGAATATCGTACCGAATGTGTGTAAGAGTTTTCGCGTATCGCGTCGCTAACGGTTTTCGCGAGTATTCTCGAATGTCGCGTTCCGGCGAGTATTTGTTTGTGAACGTCGTTAGAACAAAGATCGGAAGCGACTTTTGCGAGCGGAGCAGATGTGGAGGTCAACGCGTCCCTAATGTTGTGCTCCCCCCGACGTCCCTGGTCGGCCACCAGGACTGGAGGGACGGAGAACATCGAGGGACAAGAAGGCAGCGACCGGCAACTCCACACCACTTAAGATCAGGTGAATCGCTCTCTCATTATCTCGTATTATATTAGGTCGGATTATCGTTTACTCAATATTCGTGAATTTCGTACTGTCGAGAATATTCCGAAATAAGAAACATTATCGCAAGTGAGCAGTATTTTGTCAGCGATGTTTACTTCTAGCGAACGCAGCCGTCACGAGAGCCTAGGAGAAAAAAACGGGAGCGCCGAGACTGACAGCGAGATGAGCCGCGAAGTTAACAACGTCTCGAGACATAACCGTCTCGAGACTGTGACACCAATCATTGCCGATTCCCGCCTGCCGAATATCGTCGGACGAGAAGAGGAGGGACGAAGGAGGATGCGCGAGGATACGCGATCCTCCCGGAACCACAGCTGATCAGCCTTACCGCGACCGTCGCCGTGAGCTATCAGCTTCGTCAACGCGACTTAATAGACCGAGGCAACGACCGTGATAGAGAGAGAGAGCGTGAGTGAGAGACCCGTGCCTTAAGGAGTGCGAGGGCGGAGAGCGCGAGAGAGCGAATCGAGAGAGTGGAGCGGATGAGCAAGCGGAGAGCGCGAGAGAAGGGGCGAGAGAGAGGACGACCGTCGCAACCACCGCCTGACCCACGGACCGCCACCGACCTTTGTAAGACCAACCATCTGCTCCACAGTTTATAAAATTGTAGTATTTCGTGTTGTTATCGCTCAAGTGTCATTGTCTCGTCCGCGGAGCGGCCGCGCGTGTCCTAAGGCTCACCCGAGGGACTCGCCCTCGGGTTTTCGGCATTGCAGCGAGCGTAGTACCGTATCGCGACTATCGTTTCTTGAGTACGCTGTATCGCGCTTCTTATCGAAACGTGCGAGAGTCCCACAAATAAACGCACTGTTACCGAAGACGTGTAGAATCGCTTTCAACCTCTCCTAACCCATCCCGTCTCCGACTTTAACCTCCGAGGAGCTACCGGTTCCGACGGTTCCGGTACGCGCGATTTTCGTGATAGTTATCGGCTCTCGCGTTTATCGAGGTGGTGCGGCCTTTCCGCACCTGGCGCCCAACTACCGCGTATGTTTTAGTGGCGCGTTTCGGAGCCGACGGCAATTTGTCAACGCGGCGGGCGGGCGACTGTCTGCTGTCGCTCGCGAAATAAGTTCGCGAGTCGCGTCGCAATAAAAATTCCGGTAGGTAGTAGCAAGTTTACACATATAGTGTTGTTTCCTGACATACATTTATATGATAATTTGTGGAATGCTAATATGCCAATTTTGATGATGGAGCGACACGATAAACGCGAACTTTGTATGTGCTATCGAGACAGTTTACAGTGGCCAAAAGTAGATGAAATCAGTTGGGACGATGAATCTATGGTTTACACCGATGAAATACGGCGATGTCAACGGTGTCCGTATAGTGAGTCGGATCTGATCTACATGTCCGCACATTAATTGACTGATTGAACAATAAATTGAAAAATTCTCAGTGCAATCTTAAGCATCACATGCAATATTTTTGTGCTGATACATCAATGTGTGGATGCGGTTGACCGCATGTGCAACATATAATGTTACTATTACGTTAGGCTGTGCTGATTTTGCACATTTGCCACCCTCTCCTAACGAGACATATTTGTTACAAAGAGATAGCGATGGACCATATAGAAGTCACCCAGGAGTCACCAGCAAACAGTCCATGTCCAAATCGACAAGGGAGAAAGAGAGAGAGAAAAACTATAATAAAAAATATTGAACAACAAAGCCCCCTCACCTAAGTTTTTAATAGATTGTATAATTCAGGTTTTTATATTTTTTTTTAAATAATAATTAATCCAATTTTAGCTATCGATAAAAGGGAGAAGGTGGAGGAAGAGGATATGGAGGCTGATGAAGAGGAGGAAGTAGACGCACAGTCGGCCATAGGTGAGAGAGCAGACAACATTTTTTATAATTTGTAATCAAATTTTTGATTTTTCTGTATAGCAAAGCGTTAAATTAATTTTTAAATTTGATTTCAGAACATATAGAAGTCATTAACATTGATAATTCTGAGGAGAAGGAGGAGGAGGAGGAGGAGGAAATGGAGGCTGATGAAGAGGAGGAAGTAGACGCACAGTCGGCCATAGGTGAGAGAGCACACATTTTTTATAATTTGTAATCAAATTTTCGATTTTTCTATATAGAAAAGCGTTAAATTAATTTGTTACGTCGGGATGTTACGTCCTGATAAAGAACGCAACACGACGTAAGGCCTCGATCGTACTAGCAGGTTGAGTTACGAGTCAGCGACCAGAAGGATCGCTTTACACGTGTATCGACGTACGACAAGTGGTCCTTTTTCGATCAGAGAACTGAATCTCTTTATCGCGGACGGACGATAAGAGAAATGAAGGGGGAAAAGGGAAGGATTCGAAAAGAAATTGTGATATAATTTGAATTGGAATTTAGATAATTCTTAACAATTACATTTATTTTTCTTGCGGGGTTGTTACAATTTTTATTAACTACTGGCACGGAGACAAAGTACGCGTGTGTGTGGGTGTTTGTGTGAGTGTGTGCGTGTGTGGACTTCTGGGTGAGGCTGAGCGTTAATGTTCAGGATCATTGGGAGGTGAAGAGGGTGAAAAGTAGGTCGTGGGAAGATGGAGGAATAGGTGGAGGTGCTGGACGCGGAGGCAGATTTTGAGGAAAAAAAGAAAAAAACCGCCAAGTAGGGTGGGAAGGGTGGTAGGTTTTTGCTGATCCAGGAGTCTAGGTAGCAACCTGTGCGTAATCCGTGACAAATCAATTTAGAGAAGTTGACACCCCGGAATTACCAATGGGTTAAGATGGGAAGACACCTACCCGGAGTTAAAGTTTCGATATTGAGGGGAAGAAAACGAGTAACAAAACGATAACTTACTGTTGATGTGCAATTTGGAGGATTTGGATTGTTGATGTGGAGGAGAGAGTAACTGTTGCTGGATTTCTCAGTCGGGCCCCCTTCGATCCTCGTCTGAATGGAACCTGGTATTTGTGTGTGATGGTTGCGGATGATCGCACGATGAATACAGCAATAAACACAGAGAGTTGAGTAGCTGAACTCTTAGGGTACTTGGATTTTTCCTTAGTGGTGCCCCGCGGTGCGCGGAGTCGCGGTTATATACGATATCAACTGGAAATGGTTTGGTAGGGAAGATGTGGAAATTTGGGGGGTCCTAGGTTGTTGGATTCGTCAGAGAAAATGATATGGGGGACTGTTGTATCCAGTAGTAAGTAAGTAGACAGTGTTAAGGAAATCTTCTTGGCTGGGGTTGTGGGTAGAGAAAATCATACATTTCAAAAGAGAAGGTTATTAGAGGATTTTTAAGGTGGTGAGGGAATCAGCAGATGAGGCGGAACCGGATAACGTATGTTAGAAAATGTAACGGACATAATTTTTTGTTATCCAGCGGTTCCTTTTGATCCCAAGGATAAGGTCCGGCGAAGTTTACTTTGCGGATTAAGGAGTTTTAGTGCTGTATTTCCCAGGGTTATTTCGGAATTTTAGTCGGAATTTTTATTGGGGAAAAACGAAAAACAGTCTTACAATTCGGAATTGTTTGTTGTTTCCCGACAGAGGAGGCAAAGATAGAATGCATGACTCATGTCTGCACAGGACGTAACAAATTTTTAAATTTGATTTCAGAACATGTAGAAGTCATTAACATTGATGACTCTGAGGAGGAGGAGGAGGCTGATGAAGAGGAGGAAAAAATAGGCGTACAATCGACCAATGGTGAGAAAGCAGACATTTTTTATAATTTGTAATAAAATTTTTAATTTTTTGTATAGAAAAACGTTAAATTAATTTTTAAATTTGATTTCAGAACATAT
>NW_022639792.1:133478-133632 GCF_010583005.1 Odontomachus brunneus | reverse complement strand
AGGAGGAGATGGGGGCTGATGAAGAAGAGCAAGTAGAAATAATTAGAATAAATTACGGCGAAATTGAAATAATCCTTAATTTTTATTGATATATTTATTATTATTATATTATTATTATTATTATATATTAATATTATTATATATTAAATAAATA
>NW_022639792.1:131610-133468 GCF_010583005.1 Odontomachus brunneus | reverse complement strand
GGCTGATGAAGAAGAGCAAGTAGAAATAATTAGAATAAATTACGGCGAAATTGAAATAATCCTTAATTTTTATTGATATATTTATTATTATTATATTATTATTATTATTATATATTAATATTATTATATATTAAATAAATACAATTATTATTATTATTATTATTACTAAAGAGTATCATTAAAAAATGTAACCACATATTATAATAAAAATTTATTATACATATCAAAAGTTAAACAATTGTTTCTGGCGCTGACACCACCACCAATTAAATATTTTCAATACATTTTGTAACGCACAGTGTTTTGTATGATTATTACATCGTAAAATGTTGGTTGCATCCAGCTTGTCCAATGACGCCATATCCTCGTAATCCGCATCCAAAGTCTCAACGATCACCTTTTCCCTTACATCATCATCGAGGAGATTCGTCAACCACTCTCGCTTCTCGTATCCCTTGACTTGCACGAGTTTGGATTCTTCGTTGGTTTCGCTGATCACAGCGTCCGTGATCAAACGTTTCGCTTTGTTGTACGGGACGATTCTATCCTTCCAATGCAGACCATGATGATTAGCCGTCAACCATGCTGCTTTCGATTTGTCACCTCTCCTGAGAAGATGCCACGGCATAGAAGTCGCAAAGACATAATGGGAGAGAACAGTTCCATTTCCAAGTATTGCTATCTCTTTTACGTGAAATCTCATTCTAACTGTGAATTCTTGCAGGTCCACAAATGTAGGCACGTTCATTTTTGTGATTCTGTGCACAATGTTGGGTAGGGGACTGTACTCCACAATGCGATCGTGCAGAATGTGGCAGTAAGCTGTGGTATCCATCGGTATATTCTCTTTACAGTCAAATTCAGTTCTCACATCGACAGTGGCGCCCTTGATGGATTCGTTTTGTCGCGAACAGTCAATGACCACACATGGACAATGAGTAAGAAATTGTATGGGATCGAACAACACATTGCCGTTGACACATACGTAATATGATTTGCGGAAACGTGCATACATGTCGTACAAGCGCGTTAATGGCACGATTTAACAGACCGTTGCCGATTTTTACTGTTTTCGACAACGACGACATTCACCAGTTTCTAATCAACGGCGCTGGACCGTCGATGTGCGTTTGCTGCCACGGACGATTATAATGTTCCAGGCACCGACAATATTGTCGAACCTCCGGGTCGGCCCTTATATATTCCGGGATTCTGTCCCACAAAACGTCAATGTGCTTCGAAAAATCGCGCAATAGAACAATCTTCGGTATATATTTCAACTGTTCGGAGGTTAGGTCTCGAATATCATGAGCATCCAACAGTAGGAGAAACATTTTGGAGACTGACCGGATTCGATTCGGCGCCCCCCTATAAATAGTTGCCGCGTGCCAATAAAGCATTTTGAAGCGACATAAGATTCATACGACAACCAACACCGATACGCGTGAAAAATTTCGATGATAGAATGCGAGTAGCGTCCGAAAATATCATACGTAAGCATGGCCACTTGCTATCGATTACCATACGCGGTATCGTATGTGGCCCCTCGAATTGTGGTAAGACGAATGAATTGGTGAGCCTGTTGGAGAGCCCACACGGCTTGCGTTTCGAGAATCTGTATGTGTACTCGAAATCATTGCAACAGCCGAAATATCGCTACTTGGAGAATTTGTTTGCGTCGATAGTCGAAATTGGCTTTTTTACATTTTCCAATAACATCGATGTCCTTCCGCCGAACGAAGCGCTGCCAAATTCCATTTTTGTTTTCGATGACGTATCGTGTGACAAACAAGATACGATAAGAGAACTTTGCTATGGGTCGTCACTCGAACGTCGACTGTTTCTATCTCTGTCAGAC
>NW_022639792.1:131338-131591 GCF_010583005.1 Odontomachus brunneus | reverse complement strand
ACGGTCTGCGTTTCGAGAATCTGTACGTGTACTCGAAATCACTGCAACAGCCGAAATATCGCTTCTTGGAGAATTTGTTTGCGTCGATAGACGAAATTGGCTTTTTTACATTTTCCAATAACATCGATGTCGTTCCGCCGAACGATGCGCTGCCAAATTCCATTTTTGTTTTTGATGACGTGGCGTGTGACAAACAAGATACAATAAGAGAATACTTTGCTATGGGTCGTCACTCGAACGTCGACTGTTTCTA
>NW_022639792.1:130934-131328 GCF_010583005.1 Odontomachus brunneus | reverse complement strand
ACGGTCTGCGTTTCGAGAATCTGTACGTGTACTCGAAATCACTGCAACAGCCGAAATATCGCTTCTTGGAGAATTTGTTTGCGTCGATAGACGAAATTGGCTTTTTTACATTTTCCAATAACATCGATGTCCTTCCGCCAAACGAAGCGCTGCCAAATTCCATTTTTGTTTTCGATGACGTGGCGTGTGACAAACAAGATACAATAAGAGAATACTTTGCTATGGGTCGTCACTCGAACGTCGACTGTTTCTATCTCTGTCAGACGTATGCAAAGATACCTAAGCATCTTATACGGGATAATGCGAATCTGCTGATTATCTATAAGCAGGATGGTACCAATCTGAAACACGTGTACAAAAATGTGAGAACTGAACACTAATGTGACATACGAAC
>NW_022639792.1:130400-130924 GCF_010583005.1 Odontomachus brunneus | reverse complement strand
CAAAGATCACGTGAACACTGATATGACATACGAAGATTTTTGTGCGCTGTGTCGCGAATGTTGGCAGCAAAAATATGGCTTCGTAGTGATAGACAAGGACAGTTCTATGACCAATGGACGATATCGACGAGGATTTAACGATTTTGCAATACCGTAACGTCACCATTTGTCGTTTGTGCGTTAACGAGGAAACGTCGTAATGGTGACGTCAGATTACACAGAAATTAGCGACTCAGAGATTAAAGATGGCGAGAGGATGGCGAAGGAAATTGCGAAAACGAGCGAATCGATCCGTAAGAAATATCGTGCTTTGAAAACCGGTAAGATAGTGGAAGACACCGCGTTGGAAAGACACTTTCGACCTGTTATCGAGCCTCTGAGACAGATTGTGGAACATACAACTCATGTGAAACCTGACGCATCCACCATACTGGGAAATGATGCGTTATCGATCGATGAGAAGAAACCAAAGCGCAGAGCCAAACGCTTACTTGTCGCCTCTACACCGATCTACCAGAAGCGGA
>NW_022639792.1:130205-130313 GCF_010583005.1 Odontomachus brunneus | reverse complement strand
GAAATGCCTCCACCACGCGCTACTCTGACCACCAATAATGAAGATGTTTTTGAGACCACTGGTGATTCACTCGTAACATCGATTAGACATAAGCTGCAAACGTCCGAA
>NW_022639792.1:127281-130195 GCF_010583005.1 Odontomachus brunneus | reverse complement strand
CGTGTACGGTGTGTATTTCAGCAGTGATGGAACGAAGCTCGGCGATAAAAATTTCGACGTGGATATCGACAATAATATAATCATTGGTGGTGTAAAGTACGCTGAAACATCTGGTCTATACGAGCTGATTTTCAAGAGAATTCCCGACAATGCCGTCTACACGGAGGCCGATAAACAAAAATACAAAAGTATATTACTGGCGACGAATTCTCACAGACGCAATCACAACGCGCTACAACCCGTATTGAGTAACAGAGGATACAAATACAAAAACATAATTGCGCCCCTAATGATTGGTACATCGATCAACATGGCGGGTAGAGGTTTAGCCACACAGCGTACAATACAAGATACTAAACAATAATGCGATCGACTGTATTCACTGGGACGATCCCAACAAGCTGGTGAATTGTCTGCGATTGCTGGAAGTTTCTCGACAAGCTGGCAATAACGCTCACGGTAATGAAATTTTATCCATTATCGAGGAACTTCGCGAGGCGGGCCTTGTCATAAATTGAATCGCACATCGATGATGCGCGTTGTTTGCATCAAAATGTCGATCAATAAATTTCGTGTTTTGCTCCAAAAGAGAGGATCACCGACGATGGATTATTACACGTGGAGAGGAGTACTCAGAAATTAGGTACGCGAAATACTTTGTGCATGGTCGCCTCCGACTTTGATGCGAGGTCGCGCAAGATACGACGCGTAGCGTACCCGGAAGCTGACAGTGACGCCGTCAATAGACTCTACGTGGAAAGAGGTCTCGATACATTGAGAGAGAAACAGCAAAAATTTGAAAAGAAACGGGAAGAATCTGAAAAAAACCTGATCAGACTTTATGCTGAAACACGTGCCATATGGGAGAAAATGTTTGCAGCGCGAGAATGCGTTGAATAGATGGAATTTAAAACGATGCGCTCGTAGTTTTGTCATTTGTGATGAGGCGACCTTAGCAATCTAACATGCGAAAACTGGTGAAGAGAGGAAACAACACAGCCCCGAAAAGCAACGGTTGGCGGAGGAGTTGCATGCTCCTGCGAGAAAACATTTTCCTCGTAGACGCGTCATTGTGTGTGTATACGATGATCTGTGGCAGGCCGATGTAGTGGAGATGCGTCCGTATTCGCATCTCAACAGTGGCTACCACTACATACTCCGTTATCGATGTGCTGAACAAGCATGCTTGGGTCATGCCGCTGAAGACTAAGAGCGGAAAGGAGGTGGTCGAGGCGTTCGGCAAGATAATTCGAGACCGTGGAAGATGTCCAACAAATTTGCAAACAGACCAGGGGGAGGAATTTTACAATACCGATGTGTAGATACTCGCGAAGAAACACAACATCAATCATTATTCGACGTATTCAGTTATGAAGGCTTCCGTCGTGGAACGATTCAATCGTACGCTGAAGAATGACATGTGGAAAATGTTTACATTACAAGGAATCTACAGATGTATCGACTCGCTACCACATTTCGTGTTGCAGTACAACGAGCGCAAGCACCGGACCATCGGAATGCGTCCTGTCGATGTGACCCCTACGATCGCTAAAAAATTCCTCGGTCTACAGCAACGTAAAGATTGCAGCTCCGGCGAGATTCAAAGTGGGCGATCCGGTGCGTGTAAGTAAGTTCAAGACTGTCTTTGCTAAAGGCTACACGCCCAATTGGACTATTGAGGTGTTTAAGATCGTCAAGGTGCAGGCGACCAATCCTGTGACTTATCTGCTCGAAGATTCTCGCGGACAGCCTATAGTCGGAGGTTGCTACGAATACGAACTGCATCGTATTGCCAATCCAAACGTGTACTTGGTGGAAAAAGTATTGCGCAGAAAAGATGATAAGGTTTATGTAAAATAATTGGGATTTGATAAATCATGCAACTCGTGAATACACATGGATACTATGTCGTAAAAAATAACTGTTTATTATATGTAATACATAAAATATATTCTATTTACACCTAAAATTATTATATGTAATACATAAATTACATTCTATTTACACATAAAATATACAATATACGGTTTATATTCTATTTACACATAAAATATTGCGACGTTTTTCTATTATTACTAGTAGCGGACAGTCGTCTGTCCGCTTCGTCGGTAAACTACCGCGGTCCCCGGATCGCGTTTCGGACTCTCTAATTTCAGTTGGGCACCAGGTGCGGTAAGGCCGCACCTCCTCACCAACAATTATTTGCCAAAAATTTCTAAATAGTCGTCCGTCTTCGAGATCGCGGGGACGGAACGGGACCGGTAGCTCTCTGTTGATTTTAGTCGGAGTAGGGATGGGTTTAATTGATGTAGGTGGAAGCCGAGGAAAAGAAGACCATTATACGTTCGGTATAGAGATTTATTACTGCGATACAATGCACTGTAAGTGCCCGATTCGATCTCACGTTTGCATCGATACGCTCATCCGATATCTTATCCCCTATTGGGAGATCTCATCTCGCTTCGCGCGACCACTCTGCATGCGGTAGGTTCCGAGCGACAATTTCGCGAAATAACGAAAAACACAAACGAATGGGAGGTCTTACAATTAGGCGGACTCCTCCTCGCCGGTCCTCCGGGTCGATCGCTGCGCCTGTCGCTGGTCGTATCCGTTGCCCTCCTGTCGCTCCGCGAGATCTCCGGGCTGACTCGGGATCGAAGGTTGATCACGCGCGGGGGAGATCCTTCATTCAAAGATAGTCGCCCTCGCTACACCACGCCGACGATAATGCAACACGCGTCAACCGGTATTGTCTCGGTCCGCTCACAAAGCGATAATTTCGAAATGGATCGAGAGTGGCGGTAATCGATAGTGGAGTCCGTTATTCGCTAATCGCTCGTAAACAAGTCTCTCTATCCCGCCTTGTTCTCGCTTTTTCTCTGCTCGGCGAGCCTTCCTCTCTCTCTCTCTCTCT
>NW_022639792.1:123540-124834 GCF_010583005.1 Odontomachus brunneus | reverse complement strand
ACTGTGGCGTGATGCATGGTGATGCGATGATGTCATGCCAGACGCGTTCGATCGTGTCCATGCGAGTTCGCTACGCGTTTATTCTATGCTATCTTAATTATATTAACAATTCCGCTGTTACGTATGGCCTTCATAATTTCTTATTAATAATATTTCATAGAACTAAGATGCCTTTGCTTGCATCGCCAATATTTTATTCTATATTCTCGGCCCTTTTTTAACAGCTGAATTAGTAAAATCGCTGTTAACAAAAAGTTTCGCTTAAAATATTACTTATGCTACATCTCAGTCAGTACAAATCGGCCGATGGCTACTATGGCCTTTTAATATTATAGTGACGCGAAAGTTTTAAAGTTTTTGGAGGCCTGGACGTTACACGGGTACGATATACTGTTTGTCATCGTACGGATTTAGAGCGATTTTCGTCTCAGACACTGTGTACACTTCATGCAATTTTGATCGTATACACGATTGACGGTGAGTCGTTTCGATTTCCTCTCTCAAACACTGTGTAATCATCGAAAGATATCGTTCGCGCTACGACATTACACTTGACACCTTTGGCCTTTTTCGTGTCTTTCTTGCCATTCATTCGCAAAGCGTACATCTTTGCCCTATGTCCAATAAATTCCGTCATGATCGCTCCGTTGTTTTCATCTGTCATTAAACCAGGCACCTTTTTACTTACAAGCGGTATATTGTACGCGTTGTCAGTAGGATAATCGCTCGTATCAAACCTTGCAATATCACGTTTCATGTGCCCATATACATCATCGCATTCAATGTTGTAAATGAGACTGTCTGTGTCAGTATACATTATTTTTACATTTGTCACGATATAGAGGATACATGTACTCCTGATGAAATTCATACAAGCAAACCTTTGATATGTCGAGTATGTACATACCCACGTAGATTGGCTTGTTGAATTTCACCTCCAGTTTGCGTAATTCAATGGCGATTAAGTTTTCCGAAAATACACTTCTACTGTGAAAATTTGGTTTTGCGATCATTGCACCGTAAGAGGATCAGTAACATTACATAGTCCTAACATTTGATCTTTTTGTAATTGTTTTGCTTTACGCAAAACGTTTTCACTATATAAGTGTGCTGGCTCTATATCTCCAAATGACATTACTTCATTCGCCTTGTCTCTTCTCCATGCATACACCGACGACGCACATATATCCCTTACAATAATTAATCTGTGAGTACCACGTAACTGTCGCTTTTTTGTATGTCTTACACCAGTGGTATCATTAGTTGGTACATGAATTTCAATCCCGTTTGCTGC
>NW_022639792.1:123116-123530 GCF_010583005.1 Odontomachus brunneus | reverse complement strand
TTCGCCTTTTCTCTTCTCCATGCATACACCGACGACGCACATATATCCTTTACAATATTTAATCTGTGAGTACCACGTAACTGTCGCTTTTTTGTATGTCTTACACCAGTGGTATCATTAGTTGATACATGAATATCAATCCCGTTTGCTGTTGGTTTATTAAGAGCATACGCATTAATAATTGTACCGCATTCAGAACATTTGCCCCATATTTTAACAAATATTTCGCCAGCGTTATCGTTAACTTTCGCATTTTTGAATGCGAAACAACATGGGAGTTTCAAAGACTTTCATAATTCTTCAGCGATTACATCTGTCCAACTTTTATTTAAAATCTTATACGGACGATTTTGATAACGAACATCCAGCGGCGCTATTTTGCTCCATGTTTCGCTTGATAAATGAATTACAGTG
>NW_022639792.1:122547-123104 GCF_010583005.1 Odontomachus brunneus | reverse complement strand
AAGAGGATCAGTAACATTACATAGTCCTAACATTTGATCTTTTTGTAATTGTTTTGCTTTACGCAAAACGTTTTCACTATATAAGTGTGCTGGCTCTATATCTCCAAATGACATTACTTCATTCGCCTTTTCTCTTCTCCATGCATACACCGACGACGCACATATATCCTTTACAATATTTAATCTGTGAGTACCACGTAACTGTCGCTTTTTTGTATGTCTTACACCAGTGGTATCATTAGTTGATACATGAATATCAATCCCGTTTGCTGTTGGTTTATTAAGAGCATACGCATTAATAATTGTACCGCATTCAGAACATTTGCCCCATATTTTAACAAATATTTCGCCAGCGTTACCGTTAACTTTTGCATTTTTGAATGCGAAACAACATGGGAGTTTCAAAGACTTTCATAATTCTTCAGCGATTACATCTGTCCAACTTTTATTTAAAATCTTATACGGACGATTTTGATAACGAACATCCAGCGGCGCTATTTTGCTCCATGTTTCGCTTGATAAATGTATTACAGTGTGTAGAGAAGGTAAAACATTAC
>NW_022639792.1:121662-122537 GCF_010583005.1 Odontomachus brunneus | reverse complement strand
TTTTGAATGCGAAACAACATGGGAGCTTCAAAGACTTCCATAATTCTTCAGCGATTACATCTGTCCAACTTTTATTTAAAATCTTATACGGACGATTTTGATAAAGAACATCGAGCGGCGCTATTTTGCTCCATGTTTCGCTTGATAAATGAATTACAGTGCGTAGAGAAGGTAAAATATTATCTGAAGATTGCATAGACCAATTAGATTGATCACTGCATTCGTTAACTACAGATGACACAGATGTTTCTTTAATATTTTCTTCGATGCAGCCTATGCCATAATGATCAAGCAGTTTACTCAATAAACCGTTTCTGTTCTGTGACACGTACAAATATATGTATTAGGTGAAGTAAAAAGTTCTGAGCTTTATTTTGACGATGAAATTAACATAGTTAGGATTATCCGATTTCGATCAAATATGCGCCGTTTTGTTCGATAACTTTTGTCCATTTTGAAGGCAATTTCATAATTCCGCGATTGAAGAAGTCCTCGTCCCTATTGGTAAAAAACTTGACCAGCTCATTTTCACAAACCTTTCTTGAGGCCAGTTTTGTACTATCAAGAAAATTTTGCAAATGCTTGAAAAGGTGATAATCGCTTGATGCCAAGTCTGGACTATACGGCGGGTGCAATAGAACCTCCCATCCAAGCTCTCGCAGCTTCTGGCGCGTCGTTAATGATGTGTGCGGCCTGGCGTTGTCTTGATGGAACACAACACTCTTCCTATTGGCCAATTCTGGCCGCTTCTGGTCGATCGCCTGCTTCAATCTGGTCAGTTGTTGACAGTAGAGGTCCGAATTGAGTGTTTGGCCCGATGGGAGCAGCTCATAGTGGATGATTCCTTTCCAATCCCACCAAACACACAGCAAAAC
>NW_022639792.1:118783-119110 GCF_010583005.1 Odontomachus brunneus | reverse complement strand
CCTGGTCAACTTTTATCTAAACCATTTTTTTGTAGATACCGTAATTTGGAAGATATTCGGATCCATAGACTAAAATGACTCACCCTGTATATATATACAGTGATGGGAAGAAGTTCCGGAACGGTCAAATAACTCAGCGAGATTGCATTTTTTGGAAAAATGTTATATACGAAAGTTTTATGATTTTTCCCTATCTATCTAATGGTGATATGAATTTTGACCTTGACTATTATGTTGAAGGTCATTTCAAGGTCAAGTTCAATTTTTCAAGTGGGAACCACTATTTTTTACCACGAATTTGGAAAGAGCGGAAAATTTTACGTTCAG
>NW_022639792.1:115711-116759 GCF_010583005.1 Odontomachus brunneus | reverse complement strand
ATCAGTAAATACATCTTTTTAAACGCCACAACTTTTGTCTGAAACATTTTTTTGTAAATCTTATATTTTTCCTGATATTCGGGCGTCCCGGTACTTTCCGAACACCCTGTATATATATATATATATATATATATATATATATGATATTGTAACGACGGTCACTTCTCTCGCCTCGTCCGTTTACTTTCGGTTTTATCGCTTGGGTAAGCTCGCCGGCGTCCAGGATCGTAATAGGAGAGAGAGATAGTAGTAATGCGCTCGGTTTTGTCAACTTACAACGAGAGTTTATTAATTTAGTGTACAGTGAGTGACGTGTATACTGCGCCGAGGCGCGTGCGATCGGTGTTGCCGGTGCAACTCGGAATGGTGGGCGGTCGCGGTGGCGGCAAGCCGCGATCCGGGCTCTGGGCCGCGTCGTCCCTTGGGTTGACTTCCACCCGGCACGTCGTCGTCTGGAACAGTGTGCTCTGGAGTCACGGTCGAAGCCCGACACGCTCTCCTCTGAATTCGATCGGCGGCCGAAACCCGGCACGTCGTCGTCTGGAACAATGTTGGGGAGTCACGGTCAAAGCCCGACACGCTCTCCGCTGAGTTCGATCGGCGGCCGAAACCCGGCACGTCGTCGTTCTGGAACAATGTTGGGGAGTGACGGTCGAAGCCCGACACGCAATTCCGCTGAGTTCGATCGGCGGCCGGGACCCGGCACGTCGTCGTCTGGAACAATGTTGGGGAGTCACTGTTGAAGCCCGACACGCTCTCCGCTGAGTTCGATCGGCGGCCGAAACCCGGCACGTCGTCGTCTGGAACAATGTTGGGGAGTCACTGTTGAAGCCCGACACGCTCTCCGCTGAGTTCGATCGGCGGCCGAAACCCGGCACGTCGTCGTCTGGAACGGGTGTGCCTCGAGGCTGAGTTCGCGGTGTCACGCTCCCGTGCTGGTCTCCTAGGAGACCGGCGGTGAACTCGTTCCGATGGTTCCGCGAGCCCCCCTTTTATAGAGGCGGCCACGGAAATTTACCTGCGAGTGCTGCCTCACCCCCGCGTTCGT
>NW_022639792.1:114707-115701 GCF_010583005.1 Odontomachus brunneus | reverse complement strand
GCTGAGTTCGATCGGCGGCCGAAACCCGGCACGTCGTCGTCTGGAACGGGTGTGCCTCGAGGCTGAGTTCGCGGTGTCACGCTCCCGTGCTGGTCTCCTAGGAGACCGGCGGTGAACTCGTCTCGATGGTTCCGCGAGCCCCCCTTTTATAGCGGCGGCCGCGGAAATTTAACTGCGAGTTGCTGCCTCAACCTCGCGTTCGCGCCGCGTAGCGGCGGCCGGGAGGACTACCAGGCTCCCGGCGTGCTAGTCGTCTAACGGGTGTCGGGCAGCGAAATTAAGTACAGCGGGAGAACGTAACATAAATATATTTTAACTTTCGGCAACGGTCGAGAACAAGAAAGGAAATAGACTATAATAATTGAATAGGATATGACTATGCTAGGTTTACTTAAAAACTAGGTACAAGGTGAGAACGCTTCGTTACAATATAATTTGCAATTAAAACTACAAATATCATACCATATTGTAAGAGAAAACAACTTGTTCTTGATAACAAGTTAATGTTTTTACTGGTCGTAACACTTTCTTTAGTGTGTCTGTGCCCAGGGCACCTCCACGTGGTGACGGTGGGCAACGGAGTAATTCCGTGATCGGGCAGAGTCCCTGGGTCACGTCTCTCATATCGTCATAGCAGGCACACGGAGGAAGTGCGTTATGATGCAGGGAGTCGGATACCCAGTATCGGCGGCTGGTCAGGGTGGGAAACCGGGCCCGCAGGCGTCGTCATCATGCAACCGCAGCTCAACATTAGTGGATAACTTGGCTAGTGTAGAATTAACAACGACAAGAAACTTACATGGTGGTCCATGTAAAAATGATCCAAATATTTTTTGTTATGTTTGTGGTGAATATGTAGTACAAAAAAGTCGTAGAAAAATAAACGATAAAATGAAGAGCAGATGTAAGGAATGTTTTGGGTCTAAAATATCAGATGAGGTGATCGAGTGGACACCAAGCTTCATGTGTAGATCTTGTTTTGTGATGTTTAATC
>NW_022639792.1:113839-114697 GCF_010583005.1 Odontomachus brunneus | reverse complement strand
TACAGCGTTTTTGTTCACATTTGTTCTTGATAACAAGTTAATGTTTTTACTGGTCGTAACACTTTCTTTAGTGTGTCTGTGCCCAGGGCACCTCCACGTGGTGACGGTGGGCAACGGAGTAATTCCGTGATCGGGCAGAGTCCCTGGGTCACGTCTCTCATATCGTCATAGCAGGCACACGGAGGAAGTGCGTTATGATGCAGGGAGTCGGATACCCAGTATCGGCGGCTGGTCAGGGTGGGAAACCGGGCCCGCAGGCGTCGTCATCATGCAACCGCAGCTCAACATTAGTGGATAACTTGGCTAGTGTAGAATTAACAACGACAAGAAACTTACATGGTGGTCCATGTAAAAATGATCCAAATATTTTTTGTTATGTTTGTGGTGAATATGTAGTACAAAAAAGTCGTAGAAAAATAAACGATAAAATGAAGAGCAGATGTAAGGAATGTTTTGGGTCTAAAATATCAGATGAGGTGATCGAGTGGACACCAAGCTTCATGTGTAGATCTTGTTTTGTGATGTTTAATCGCTGGCTAAAACATAAGGACAGAAGTAATCTACTTTTTTCAGTTCCAGTGAGATGGAGTAAGCCCAAACCTGAAAAAGATAGTTATTTCTGTCAAACAATTGACAGAAGAGTACAATAACCAGATGAGTGGTTATTGGTTTCTTTGTATTGAAGAATCGATGGATTAAAGTTGTGAGGAATTACTGGGTCTTTGGACCTGTTTTTTGTGGTTATGAAAAATCCTGACGTGATGGGTTCCAACGGACCTCAGATTCGGATTCAGCGACGCAAAAAACATATGATAAACATGGTGTAGTCAGCTGTACAATTTTTTTTGTGGAGCTGTG